>NC_134401.1:88520934-88661366 GCF_050003625.1 Haematobia irritans | reverse complement strand
TATATTAACAACTCACTTAAAACGTTTAATAAGCAAACGCTAATACAGCCCTAGTCAAATGTTATTACACATTTTTTTGTACTTGTCGTACTTCTCTGATTGTTGTTGTTATTATTTCGAATATAAAGCAAGTTTGTTGTTTTTGGATAGAATGAGGTGTGTGGAAGACGCGAGCAAAAATTCGCAAAAAAAAATAACGGTACATTTCCCGAGAAAAAACACATTTGTCTGATGCTGTTTAGCGTCAAAAGTTATTACACACTATTTTTCCAAATCAAAAGTAATTAAACAATAGCAATATCATTAGTTTTTCGCTACCTGGTGAGTTAAGTAGTTGTGTTTTACATTACTCTTGTAGAGGATTACGCAAAATATTAACATTGTTAATTTAATATACGAAAATGGTCAAAAGAAAGCATTTAAATATTGAAACAAGATCCGAGATTGTGACAAAATTTAAAATGGGAATTTCGGCTTCAGATCTTGTGAAAATGTATGGCATTTCACGCAAAACGGTGTACAATTTAGTAAAAAAGAAGTATACTTGTGGAAATTTAGAAGATAAAAAGAAAAGTGGACGAAAACCTGTTATTGGACAAAGGGAGAAAACAAGATTAATGAGAGTCCTTATGGTAAATCCAACAATAAGCCCTATTCGCATTGCAGAAAATTCGGAAAAAGTAATTGGGAAAAAAGTAAGTGAATCTACTTTACGTCGCAAGATGAGGAGCATGGAAATCAAAACCTATGTAGTCCGCTAAGTGATCGACATAACGCCAAACAACAAAGCCAAACGGCTTGCTTTTGCTCGAGAACATCTTAATAAGCCAAAAGAGTTTTGGCACAACGTTTTGTGGACTGACGAGACTTCTTTTGAGTTCCAGGGCTCTTTTGGAAGAAAGTATATGCATCTTCCCTCAACTCTTAAAAGCAAAGCACGACAGCCTCTGAACAGATTCGGCGGAGGATCTGTAATGTTTTGGGGATGCATATCATTCTATGGATTGGGAGAGCTCGTACCAATTAAAGGAGCTTTAAATCAGTCTGGGTATATCGATGTGCTGAACGATCATGCATTTCCTTCAGCAAATAGCCTATTTCCAAGTAACGACTGGATTCTACAACAGGATAATGTTCCTTGCCATAAAGGATGGTTAATAACAAAGTTTTTAAAGGAGGTAGATCAAGCTGTTCTTGCATGGCCCCCTCAAAGCCCGGATCTTAACATCATTGAAAATGTTTGGAGTTTCATGAAACAAAACCGAATAATCGATAGAAATCGAAAACTGGATGACACCATTGAAGAAATTAAAAATATTTGGGCTAAAATAACTCTTTCTTTTATCCAAACCTTGATTGAGTCGATCCCTGCCAGGTTGCAAGCAGTAATTGATACCAATGGTGGTGGTAAGTAAAAAAATAAAAAATAAATAATTCTTTTTATAAAACATAAAAGTAAGTCATGTGTAATTACTTTTGATTTGAAAAAATAGTGTGTAATAACTTTTGACGCTAAACAGCATGAGACAAATGTGTTTTTTCTCGGGAAATGTACCGTTATTTTTTGCGAATTTTTGCTCGCGTCTTCCACACACCTCATTCTAGACAAAAAACAACAAACTTGCTCTATATTCGAAATAATAACAACAACAATCAGAGAAGTACGACAAAAACGAAAAAAATGTGCAATGTGTAATAACATTTGACTAGGGCTGTATATCTCAAAAAACCAAAATATTCCATACCTGTATATTCCCTTGTTGCATACTTATTTATAAATTCTTATTTATAAAAAGATGCAACAGCCCACGCCAATTAATTAACCGTGAAAAAAGGCTAATTCAGCGCATTGATGCCAACTTAATACTGGCCGTTTGAGAATAAATAAAGTAGAACAATAAAAGTAGTGAAAATGTCTGGGTCCGGGAGTGGTGCAAAATCGGGCCAGAGGCAATGAACGCTACATGTACTTGTCATAGGACGGAAGTCATCTTTTTAAGCCTCCGCTGCATTGAATTCACATTTTTTCCTGATGTAATGCTGTCCTTTGTTTTCTGTGTCGTTACTATGTTTTATACGCAGTAGAATGCAAAAAAAGTGAAATGATGGCGAAAACTGCGTAAAACAGAATATTTTTATACATACTTTGTAATTCCTTTAAAAACTATCTACACATAGTTTTTAATATGAACATAAATGTTCAATTCACGAATCTTTTATTATTATTATTTTTTTTTTTTTTTTGTAAGAACAATGAAATTTTATTATAGGAGTTTTTTTTCTAATTATGAGACGTTTGTAAAGTTCTTATTTATTCTCTTCGGTTAATAAACAACATCGTGGACATACAATTCTACCAACGTCGACATTAGATCTCGTATACATTTCATGAATTTCATTATGTAGAAAAAATTATTTCTCGAGGAAATCTTGGTTAATCACTCGTATATGATCATATCCGTAGACATTGTCAGTGGATCTGTGTGATCATATCTTGCTTTTAGTAATAATTAAAACATTGTTGTGACCGAAATTTGTTTGTTTGTACTAAATTTAATAATTTACATTGATTACAAAATGTGGACCGAAATCCTGGCGGTACTGCAATACCAGGCCAACCCGTAACAGAGCTGGAGCAAGCCCCTAAACACTCCGTCTATTTCCAAAAATCAGTTTAACATTTGTTGTCCTCCGATGGAGGATCTATCAGATGTTAAGCTGATAAGAACAGATACTACACTTTGATCTTAGCCATAAGGCCGAGAAGCGATAACTGTTCATCGTACCCACTCAACTATATAAGCTAGGGAACACTCCATGTAGATGAGAATTATAAGCGTATAGTAAATGAAAGAAAAATCTATATTCACCATAAGCAACAACTTCAACGCAAACCACTTTAAGGACAAATTCATAATAGCCTCTTGGCTATTATAGCATAGCCAGTGTCATTCACAGAGAGCTTATCTCTAAATACAAGGGTGACTTTTTGATGTGCTGAAAATCTGGGGTTGTTTGGTATAGAGACGACAGCGTTGCCATTTTGGTCCAAAATTGGTCCAAAAGATTTCTAATTTTTAAATTTGGTCCGATGGTCGGACCAAACGGAATTTGGTCCGTTTTGGTCCATTTTCATAAATTTGGTCATATTTATAAATTTTTTCTAGTATTTAAAATTTTTTATCACATATTCAATAGTATCTATGCACTGAAAAAAATATTGTGGTGAGGCCGATTATTTCATATTATTAAATACGAATGCGAATTTTGCTTAGCACAGTAGACTCATTTCTCTGATATAAAGTTTTTTCCTTGTCCAAAAGTCGATAAACTTTTCAATGAAGCCGTTTTGTCTTTATAGTTAAACGATTCGACTTAAAATTGGGTATCCTAACATGAAAGAAAATTTCGTTTTACTTAAGTCAACTTGGCTTTAATACTTCTGAAAACAAATCTGCAAAATTAATGAAATCATCTATAGTATTGTTGAAATTTTGTAGAAGCGTTTAAAACTATATGACCATATGCAAAATAATTTATTGACAGTTTATCTAAGGAATTTATAACAGGTTGGCTGATAAGTCCACGGTCTGACACATAGATTGCGTCGCTAGTATTAAATGCATATTATTTTTATATAGTACCAACCTTCAAATGATTCGTGTCAAAATTTGACGTCTGTAAGTCAATTAGTCTGTGAGATAGAGCGTTTTTTGTGAAGCAACTTTTGTTATTGTGAAAACAAAATAGAAAAAATGAATTTCGTGTTTTGATAAAATACTGTTTTCTGAAGGTAAAAAATACGGTGGAAGCAAAAACTTGGCTTGATAATGAGTTTCCGGACTCTGCCCCAGGGAAATCAACAATAATTGATTGGTATGAAAAATTCAAGCGTGGTGAAATGAGCACGGAGGACGGTGAACGCAGTGGACGCCCGAAAGAGGTGGTTACCGACGAAAACATCAAAAAAATCCACAAAATGATTTTGAATGATCGTAAAATGAAGTTGATCGAGATAGCAGAGGCCTTAAAGATATCAAAGGAACGTGTTGGTCATATCATTCATCAATATTTGGATATGCGGAAGCTCTGTGCAAAATGGGTGCAGCGAGCTCACATTTGACCAAAAACAACAACGTTTTGATGATTCTGAGCGGTGTTTGCAGCTGTTAACTCGTAATACACCCGAGTTTTTCCGTCGATATGTGACAATGGATGAAACATGGCTCCATCACTACACTCCTGAGTCCAGTCGACAGTCGGCTGAGTGGACAGCGACCGGTGAACCGTCTCCGAAGCGACGTTTGTTAAGCCGGTCCGTTTTACATCCGCATAACCGCCCTATTCCTGTATATAATCGAAAAAGCAAGTAGTCCGATTTTTTTGAAATGTACGGAATAGGTGTGTGTGGAACCCATGGAGTAATTAATCAGTACTTCAGTTTTTGTGCCAGACTTCCCCTGACCCTACTCTTTAAAAAGAGTTAAAATCTTTTCGAATTTGTTTTCATATCGAAGGATATGGTTGACTAAGTTAATGAAAATATGCTTCGGGAGGCGCAGCGAAGGGGGCCGGGTTACGCTAGTAATTTTAATAAATTAAAATTTTCGGAATTCTACCGCATGTAAAAAATCTTACTGGAAAATTCCATTTCTTGGCGGACATGAAATTTGTCATAAAATATGTCGTAGTATTGCTTGAAATCGAAAAAGAAAAAGTTTATTTTTATCAACTTTTTTCTTATTTTTTACACGAAGTCCGAAATACGGAAGGAACACTACATATGGAAAAATAATGTGAAATCAGTGTAGCCGATGCTTAAAAAGGTGACTTTCGCCCTATAACAAGTCTATGTAAAATTCATTCGGTCCGATCCGACTTTGCACCACTCTCGGAACCAATAAAAGCACTTTCATTATTTTTTGACTCCTTGTAATATAGATTCTAAAGAGATATAAAAAGGTCTGTTTCCATAATGGTAGACGCAAACAATTTCCGTTTTATCCAATTAGACTTGTTCCGATCATCACAAATCGCAAAATTTTTCTGATTTCGAATCGATGAGACATGACTGTGAATTCAAATTAATATTTCTATAACTATTAAATGTTTATGTCTTGCATTTTGAGATCTTGCTTTATGCAAGATCTCAAAATGCACTTGTAAATTAATAATAATCGCATTTTATTGTAGCGACCGGATTTTGACACAATCTAAGTTTTGCAATTCGCATACGAGGGCAGTTCGGAAACTTCTTAGCCTAGCACAAAAAGCGCGGTATAAACAGAAGAAAGTTAAGTGTTTTGGAAACTTCCATCTCTGTTATGAACACCCCAATAAACACAAACGTTTGAAAAATACTAAAATTCAATAATTTTTCAAACATCTTTTCAAAGGATTAGGGTAATATTCAAGTTGAGAAATTGTTGAGAAAATCGCGTTCTCAACAAAAAACAGACATTACCCTCAACAGTAAAATTCAACACAATAGCAATAATTTCTCAATTGTAATCCTCAAATTGAAATGCATCGCTACTCAATAATTTCTCAAACAGTTTTCAATGTGATAAAAATAAAAAATTAGCATTGTTGCGAATACTTTCAAACTACAATTTGTATGAAATTCAATCCTAGTTCTAACTGAAAGTCAATACTAAATTTCTAGAGATTTTGTAAATTTTATTATTTTTTTCGTTAACAAATATAATAATCTTAAAAATAACATTAATAATATATAAAAATAATAATATAATACCAATCAAAATGTAATTATCTTATTAAACGTATTAATAAATAAAACTATGAATACAACTTTAAATATCTTAAACATTTTTACATGTATAATTCTATAATGTTGGTGTCAAATAACTATTAATTAATATGCTGGCAATTTGAAATAATTACGATCGAAGAACTTGCTGGCTTGTGTGTTAGAATAGATTCCAGCAAGAGGAAATCACAAAATATCAAACTGATGACGGGATGTAAATTGATGTAGTGCACATTTTCATCCAGAAGTTCTTGATATAGGAATTGTTGCACTTTGTTTTAATTGGTTGCACTTTGTAAGTTTTCTGAAAACTTTTATTTGTTGTTCCCTTCATCGGTTTTTCATCGGCCAACATCTTCCAAGAATATACCATCCTATGATTTTAGTTTTCTGCAAAACAATCGAGTTTTGTGATTTCCATTATGTTTTCATTTCACTTTTTATTTTGACTTACCAATTTGTATTTCTTCCAACTGACCACATACTTCGTGATTTCCTCAAGAACGTTGGTGTTACAAAATTGTTGTTATTAAAATAATGGCAATTTTCAGGAACTTGATGACCAGATAATTGGAATAAATTTCCAGCAATTTCAATTCACAAAATAACAAATTAAACCGATGATGCGATGTAAACTAAACTATCGATGTGATGCGAATTATCATCCAGTAGTTGTTGATATGGAAAAGCATAAATACCAAGTTTTTTTGGTTGCACTTTGATTTATGGAAACTTTCTCTTCTCGATAAGCCACTATCATTTTTCATCGGCCAGCCTCTTAATGTGTCCAAGAATCAGCATCCAAATATTTTAGTTGTCTGCAAAGAGATTTGATTTTAGTGACTTCCTTAAAGTTTTCATTTCGTGTTTTAGTTTTACTTACCAATTATTATAAGCAATTTCAATTGATTATTAAAAAGTTTCCACATTTTTGTATTTCTTCCACGAACTTTGTTGTCCAAAGTAGTATTGAAAACCATGTGGTTTTTTCGTTGCATTACAGGGTAGTGTTTTGTCAAAGTTTTCTCCAATTATCTTCAACACATTTTCAAAGTTTTCGTCAACATTTTGCCAAATTGGTTGTAATTCGCAAACAATTTGAAGATGTATTGAAGATGAGCTGTTTCAAGTCAAGTTATATTTATGTTGAAAATGATATTTACCCTCAAACTGAAAAGGTGTTGCATTTGAAAAACGCTCATCCTGTGTTTATTGGGACATGTTAAATTTTGTTTCAATCTGGCAACTCCTTCATATAGAAATAGGCCCAATAAACACAAACGTTTGAAAAATACTAAAATTCAATAATTTTTCAAACATCTTTTCAAAGGATTAGGGTAATATTCAAGTTGAGAAATTGTTGAGAAAATCGCGTTCTCAACAAAAAACAGACATTACCCTCAACAGTAAAATTCAACACAATAGCAATAATTTCTCAATTGTAATCCTCAAATTGAAATGCATCGCTACTCAATAATTTCTCAAACAGTTTTCAATGTGATAAAAATAAAAAATTAGCATTGTTGCGAATACTTTCAAACTACAATTTGTATGAAATTCAATCCTAGTTCTAACTGAAAGTCAATACTAAATTTCTAGAGATTTTGTAAATTTTATTATTTTTTTCGTTAACAAATATAATAATCTTAAAAATAACATTAATAATATATAAAAATAATAATATAATACCAATCAAAATGTAATTATCTTATTAAACGTATTAATAAATAAAACTATGAATACAACTTTAAATATCTTAAACATTTTTACATGTATAATTCTATAATGTTGGTGTCAAATAACTATTAATTAATATGCTGGCAATTTGAAATAATTACGATCGAAGAACTTGCTGGCTTGTGTGTTAGAATAGATTCCAGCAAGAGGAAATCACAAAATATCAAACTGATGACGGGATGTAAATTGATGTAGTGCACATTTTCATCCAGAAGTTCTTGATATAGGAATTGTTGCACTTTGTTTTAATTGGTTGCACTTTGTAAGTTTTCTGAAAACTTTTATTTGTTGTTCCCTTCATCGGTTTTTCATCGGCCAACATCTTCCAAGAATATACCATCCTATGATTTTAGTTTTCTGCAAAACAATCGAGTTTTGTGATTTCCATTATGTTTTCATTTCACTTTTTATTTTGACTTACCAATTTGTATTTCTTCCAACTGACCACATACTTCGTGATTTCCTCAAGAACGTTGGTGTTACAAAATTGTTGTTATTAAAATAATGGCAATTTTCAGGAACTTGATGACCAGATAATTGGAATAAATTTCCAGCAATTTCAATTCACAAAATAACAAATTAAACCGATGATGCGATGTAAACTAAACTATCGATGTGATGCGAATTATCATCCAGTAGTTGTTGATATGGAAAAGCATAAATACCAAGTTTTTTTGGTTGCACTTTGATTTATGGAAACTTTCTCTTCTCGATAAGCCACTATCATTTTTCATCGGCCAGCCTCTTAATGTGTCCAAGAATCAGCATCCAAATATTTTAGTTGTCTGCAAAGAGATTTGATTTTAGTGACTTCCTTAAAGTTTTCATTTCGTGTTTTAGTTTTACTTACCAATTATTATAAGCAATTTCAATTGATTATTAAAAAGTTTCCACATTTTTGTATTTCTTCCACGAACTTTGTTGTCCAAAGTAGTATTGAAAACCATGTGGTTTTTTCGTTGCATTACAGGGTAGTGTTTTGTCAAAGTTTTCTCCAATTATCTTCAACACATTTTCAAAGTTTTCGTCAACATTTTGCCAAATTGGTTGTAATTCGCAAACAATTTGAAGATGTATTGAAGATGAGCTGTTTCAAGTCAAGTTATATTTATGTTGAAAATGATATTTACCCTCAAACTGAAAAGGTGTTGCATTTGAAAAACGCTCATCCTGTGTTTATTGGGGGTGTTCAAAAAAGACCCATCCGCAATTTTTTTACAATGGAAAAATTAGAAATGAGTGCTGTCATTAGGTTAGGTTAGGTGGCAGCCCGATGTATCAGGCTCATTTAGACTATTCAGTCCATTGTGATACCACATTGGTGAACCTCTCTCTTATCACTGAGTGCTGCCCGATTCCATGTTAAGCTCAATGACAAGGGACCTCCTTTTTATAGCCGAGTCCGAACGGCGTTCCACCTTGCAGTGAAACCACTTAGAGAAGCTTTGAAACCCTCAGAAACGTCACCAGCATTACTGAGGTGGGATAATCCACCGCTGGAAAACTTTTTTGGTGTTCGGTCGAAGCAGGAATCGAACCCACGACCTTGTGAATGCAAGGCGGGCATGCTAACCATTACACCACGGTGGCTCCATTACTGTGCTGTGCATTACGGTGCTGTCATTAAATATTTACATAAAAAAGGTTTATCGGAACAAGAAACTCATAATGATGTGGTGAATGTGTTAGGTGAAAGTGCTCCTTCATATGCAACAACAAAAATTGGGTTGCTGGTCATACAAGCATTGAAGATGAACCACGTAGTGGACGTCCAACAACAGAAATTGTAGCCAAAGTGCATGATATGGTCTTAAATGATCGACGAATAAAAGTGCGTGAAATTGCTAATATCATGGGCATCTCAAATGATCGAGTCGATTAAGAACTACAGATGAAAAAGCTTTCTGCAAGATGGGTGCCGCATCGTTAACAAGCTTGTTTGTATCGTTTTAAGCGTCGTTTCATAACTCTAGATGAGACATGGATCCACCACTATACTCCAGAGACAAAAGAACAATCCAAACAATGGACTGAAGCTGGAAGGAAGTGCCCCAAAGAAGGCAAAAACAATTCAATCGGCTGTTAAGATTATGGCAATAGTTTTTTGGGACTTCAAAGGTATTTTATTGATTGACTATCTGTAAAAGGGTAAAACAATAAATTCAGAGTACTATTGCAACCTCTTGGATCAATTAAATGTACAAATTCGAGAAATTCGTCCTGGCTTACAACAAAAAAAAAAATAATAATTTTTCATCAAGAGTGTTTTAACAATGGCTAAAATCAACGAATTAAAGTACGAGTTGCTTGACCACCCACATTATTCTCCTGATTTAGCTCCCAGTGACTTTTACTTGTTCCCAAATCTAAAAAAATCCTTGCTGGCAAGCGTTTTACCTCAAATGAAGATGCAATTACAATTGTAAACCACTATTTTGAAGACCTTGAGGAAAACTATTTTAATCAAGGGATATAATTGCTAGAAAAGCGTTGGACTAAATGTATTGAAGTTTCAGGAGATTATATTGAAAAATAAAAATATTTTTGAAAAACTAACTATTCTCTTTCATTGATAGGCTAGGAAGTTTCCGAACCGCCCTCGTATAACGTTCCTAGCATTGCGATTTTATTTAGAGATTGGCGAGTATGAAGGTTAGGTTAGGTGGGAGCCCGATGTATCAGGCTCACTTAGACTATTCAGTCCATTGTGATACCACATTGGTGAACTTCTCTCTAATCACTGAGTGCTGCCCGATTCCATGTTAAGCTCAATGACAAGGGACCTCCTTTTTATAGCCGAGTCCGAACGGCGTTCCACATTCTAGTGAAACCACTTAGAGAAGCTTTGAAACCCTCAGAAATGTCACCAGCATTACTGAGGTGGGATAATCCACCGCTGAAAAACTTTTTGGTGTTCGGTCGAAGCAGGAATCGAACCCACGACCTTGTGTATGCAAGGCGGGCATGCACCACGGTGGCTCCCTTGGTGAGTATGAAACTCTATGCATCACTCACGGATATGGCACGACACATTTTGGAATTAAAATTGTTCAATTCTAAATTTCAGACGAATTTTCGCGATTTTCGGAACTGGCAATTATAAATCGCATGATTTTATTTTCGATAAAAATCGCAAAATTTTGTGAACGTGTGAACGGGTTGAAAATCAAGTCTACACACAAAGAAAATTCCATTAAAATTGACCCAACGAAAATTTTGCATGATACAAAATTTCATTAAGACAATGAATATTAATATTACGAAACCTTTCGTTGACTAAAAGAAACTTCGTTATAACAACGAAAATTTTCGTCATATCAATGAATTTGTTTCGAAACTTTTTCTACCAGCGTATTTACACAGAATTTTGTGAAATTGGGATCAAGCCAGCTAGTCCCGAAGTATCTTAATTGCCTGTGTATTATATTTATTATTTGTCGCCCGAAATTCCCCCCACTGAGAAAATTCAGGCTTCGAAAAGAAATTATTTTAGACTCATTAGAGTGCTCCTGTCCACGGAAATCTTTAGTAAAAGGCGAAAGATTTATTCGACAAACTGAAGAGAAGCCAGAGTAACTAAATCGTGTTCATGAGGACGTTTATATGAAAATACTTGTACTAATCAGTTGAGAATTGCATCATCTAAAGAGAATAAAACATATTCTCGACAGACGTTGAAATCATAATTTCCATACAGATCAACAGTCAATCAATCGATTTCCCAATATTCCCTTTTAAAGTGGTAGTTCAATTTATCTTTCAATCAATATCATTCGCATTCTTAGCATTTAAGAATAATTGGATTAAACTTCTCAAAGGATCCTTTATATGACAATGAAAGGATCATTCGAAGACATTAGCTACCTGAAGGATATTACTCTTATTTCACCTTCACAAACCGTAAACCATCCTCTTGCTTCGCACATTAAGTAAACCACCCTTGTATTCAGATACATGAGCTACATAACTGACAATGTCCATACTCATAAAGATGAAGATTTTGTACTCTAAAGGCAATAGTTTTGTATTCGAGATGTTGAATATGACAACTACAATATTTTCTTTCAAATTTCTCTCCTCTTATAATTCTCATTTACATTGAGTGCTCCCTAGCTTATATAGTTGAGTGTTTACAATGGACAGTTATCGCTTCTCGGCCTTATGGCTAAGATCAAAGTGTAGTATCTGTTCTTATCAGCTTAACATCTGATAGATCCTCCATCGGAGGACAACAAATGTTAAACTGATTTTTGGAAATAGACGGAGTGTTTAGGGGCTTGCTCCACCTCTGTCACGGGTTGGCCTGGTATTGCAGTACCGCCAGGATTTCGGCCCACATTTTGTAATCAATGTCAATTATTAAATTTAGTATACACAAACAAATTTGGGTCACAACAGTCTTTTAACCCTAGACAACTAATATATGTCTGAAATATGCAGAAGACCGGTGAGTTCTAAACCTGCATCCAAACGATGTTTCTAGAATAAAAGAAGGGTGCGATAGAAAGAAGTTAGAGCGCACAAAAATTCCAAAACTGGTTTAGGTGTACTTCAGCCCAGGGTTGATAAAGTTGACACTATTGTGCTGTTTTTGATACATTTCGACTGCCAAAAGCATCGTGGCACGACCGCGAGCCATTTGTCATCACAATTACTCTATATAGAGTTATTCTGCCCTAAATGTGAACTTTTCTCAGACATCAACTCAACTCTAAAAATTATACATAGCGGACATAGAAGAAATAAACATATTCCAAAATGAGGATATTTTATTTTTTTTTTTTTTACAGGATCTCAACATTTTTGAGACTAGTATTGTCTATACCACATTCATCCGCAAATGTGAAATGTGATATTTTTCCGCCACACTGAGGGACAGAGTATTATAAGATAGTGTATATATTTGAAACGCCCAATAATAACGCTTAGAGCTGGCCCCTGAGCCGGCTGAAACAGTAGAATTCCACAAAAAATGGTATATTTTTTACTGTTTTGTAAATTGAAAGAATTCTTGATTTTGGTATATTTTGCAAAGAGAGTACTTCTTCATAAATTTTCTATTGAAATAAACTTTTGACAAAATTTTCTATAGAAATAAAATTTTGACAAAATTTCCTACAGAATAAAAATTGCACAAAATTTTCTATGGGAATAAAATTTTCCAAAAATTTTCTATAGAAATAAAATTTTCAAAAAATTTTCTGTAGAAATAAACTTTTGACAAAATTTTCTGTAGAAATTAAATTTTGATAAGTTTTTTATAGAAATAAAATGTTGACAAAATTTTCTATGGAAATAATTTTTTTCATAAAACTTTCTATAGAAATAAACTTTTGACAAAATTTTCTATAGAAATAAAATTTTGAGAAAATCTACAAAATTTTGTATACATATAAATTGTTGACAAACTTTTATATAGAAATGAAATTTTGACAAAATTTCCTATAGAATAAAAATTGTACAAAATTTTCTATGGGAATAAAATTTTCCAAACATTTTCTATAGAAATAAAATTTTCAAAAAATTTTCTGTAGAAATAAACTTTTGACAAAATTTTCTGTAGAAATTAAATTTTGATAATTTCTTTATAGAAATAAAATTTTGACAAAAATTTCTATGGAAATAAAAGTTTTGACAGAATTTTCTATGGAAATAAAATTTTGACAAAATTTTCTATCGAAATAAAATTTGGACAAAATTTCCTATAGAAATAAACTTTTGACAAAATTTTCTATAGCAATAAGATTTTTACAAAATTTTCTATAGCAATAACATTTTTACAAAATTTTCTATAGCAATAACATTTTTACAAAATTTTCCCAGAAATAAAATTTTGACAAAATTTTCTATAGAAATAAAATTTTGACAAAATTTTCTGTAGAAATAAAATTTTGCAAAATAAGATTTTATTAGAAAAACAAAAATATATATATATGTAAATCTGTCTAGATTTAAACATACGTATACTTCTACAGTAGTCTTTAAATTTGATAATATGTAATCTTAGCGCCTTTTGGCTTCGAAAAGTACATTTTGAATACATTTTTAGTACTTTTTCGTCAACATCACTTATCATCCCTGCTTCAGCCTACATGATACAGGGCAATCTGAATCCTCTTTTCAACCTAACCTCAACTTAACCTAACCTAATCTATTATAACCCAAAAGTTTTTCTATTTTCAGCGAGGCAATTAAGCGAGTATAACTGTAATGAACCCATTATTGTTGACTTTCCCTTAATTTTTGAATTAAAAGAGTTTATGTCCATAAAGTATTAAGAATTTATTTTAATATCATTCTCTTTCTCTATGCATATATGTAGCATATTGATTTCATATTCATATTTTAGTGCATATATTTACTTATTTATATATTTTATTTTGAATATAGCCCAAATGAAGCTATGATGTATGTTTAAATGTCTGAAGCTTGCTCTTCTTAACAATAACTTCAAACTTCCTTAAAAATAAACTTATTCCTCTATATATAAACATAAATTCTAAATTATATAAAAATTACTTCAGAGCACAGAAAACGAGTATCCTAACGTTTTTGATACCATTTGCGAGAGTTGTTAATTCTTTCAAATTAAAAATATAAAATATCATAAAGATACAAAAAAAACTGTCAATTTGTGAAATCTATATGTTGGTGGATTCAAATGAAAGCCTTGAAAACTAAGAATAAATAAACGAAAAATAATAATAATTGGTATAAATTACAAAATCGAAATAGAATACACTTAGAATTTTGTTTCGGGTGTGCGATCATATCAGGACTATAGTTAATTAACTGTTACTTACAAAGCTAAGGCGAAAATAAATCTATAGCTTATGAAGAAATAAATAGCTAATTACATTCTCAAGAAAAGAAAAACAAAAATACACAAAGTCATGTGAAAATTCTTACAGTTGTTGTATTCCCTTGTCACAATAGGGCAAAGGGTTCGTCATAAATACGCAATAAGGCGACTTAAACGGCTTAACTCCAAGTTTTGGGTAAACTGAAAGGACCATATCGCTGATGACAATCGACCGCCCGAACGGCGAAAAAGTAACGTTGACCTTCCTGAAATTGTGTCAACGTTACAGCCATAGGCAATAGCATAGCTTTAACATCGCCAACATGACGCCACGAGTCCACCAGAGGAGGACCAGAGGTCTCTTGGTATGCATATATTTGATAACTAACACATTCAGCATGGCGATCCATTGATTCTTCCATTGTCCATGAAATCACTATGCCATTATCCAAATTACTAATGCGTATAGTTGGACGGGGAGGTGGTAATTTCCATGATGGATTAAAAGCTTGCGGTGGTGTGGCCGGCAAAGGTGCCGGGTGACTATATTTAACCCGTTGTTGAGCATTTGCACCAACAATTCGTGTAATACTTGTACCAGCAGGTGTGTTAATTGTCGATGAAAATGATCCGCTCTTTTGACCTAAAAACAAATACAACGACGAGGATTAGCATATTGAATTTTGATATTAATGTATACAAATATCTCACCTTGGGTAGCCATTTGACGAGTTTTATTGTTATTAGCCAATTGGCTACTGGATGGTATACGAGTCAATGGTGGTGCGGTCCTACCATATTGTTGTTGGTTTGCATTTATGTTGTTATTTGGTGAAGGCAAAATCCGCCTTTGGCCAGGATTAACGGGTGCATTGTTGTTCTGTTGTGGCGCAGGTGGTATTTCATCTTCATCGGTTAAATCGATAACAGCCTTTTCTTTGGGTTTGGCTGGGGTAATGCTAACTGCAGTATTACCACCAGTTAGTTGACTCAATGTATTCATGTAATTGTCCAAAGATGCATTATTACCGGTTCCCGTAGGTGTTGTAGCCTCAGGTCGTCGCTGAGCTACTGCAGTTGTAGGGGTTGGTAATTTTTGTTGTGTAGCAAGACGCGGGCTGAAAAAGAAAAAACAAACAAAATGTTAGGGCATGTGTTATGTAGCTTACAATTCAGAGAGCATATAACTGTTTGGCGATAAGCTAAAGCCAAGTGAAAAAACTGTCAGCACAAGTTGAAAAGCTTAAAGCTCATTTCTTCCATAACTGTACCCGGTTTCGAGTTCCCTTTTTCCTAACAAATATATGGCAAATCGAATTATTCCGGTCCTGTTACTTCATGTCCACTATTCCAGTCCTGTAACTTTTTTTTTGTCCATTATTCCTGTCCAAAAATTATTCATCGTCACTGGGATCTGAGCACCTCCCCATAATTCTAACTATTGACCGACCCTCCGATTTCATAATAGGTCTAATTGCCCAAGTGAGTTCAACTTCCCAGCAGAAGCTGGGCTGACGACCGTTATAAATGCCGTCCTGCTAACCCTGCTGATCCTAAAATCAGGGAACTAAATCTAGAGATTAGTAAGTGAGAGCCCTCTCAAACACCGTTACAAGGGATGATGTGATTTCAGTCACCTTTGGCGGCGGAGCAGTCCGAAGAGGTGCGCGAGATTTTTCAGCTAATAATTTGTCGAGCATCCCGAGAGGGATAGAGCGAAAACTGGAGCCATTCGTTGCATTCATGGCCTCTGAGCCAGCGATTCACCACAAGTTACCACCGCCGAAGTTACCAATGCTATCAACAACGCGAAACTATCTAAAGCTCATTATACCCGATGTCTGGAAAATGGGTGGGTTGATTCCACTTCTGAAGCCAGCCAAAGACTCGAGCAAGACCGATTTCCCTTCTCTCGTCAGTAGCCAACACACTTGAAATTCTACTACTCCCCATTCTTGTGCAGAATTTTCCAGATGCCATTCATGCTGGAAAAATGGATTTGCATTGATTTGTGGCGAAGGCAATCGCGACGGTCAAAGTCAACCATGCCATACTACTACTCGAGGACATCGAGAATATGTCCTCAAGTCGATTACCGGTAGGACTTGGGGTGCAGCTAAAGAAACCCTTTTAACTACCCAAGTGAAACGCAGTGGAATAGCATACCGACCTGCCACAACGCTGCCCTTAAAAGTGCTACAGGAAGTCTCCGCAGGGCACCCCTGGTTCACCTTTATGCAAAATTGCATGTTGTCAAAGCAGTACCTCCTGAGTTCTTATCGTAGCAGCGTACCTAACGTGTATCTCATCTGTAACCTAGGGCCACATTACACGCGTCACGTTTTCGCCTGTATACAATGGACTGAATAGGGCCTCGTCCCCATAACGTAGGGACAGCGTACACATCATGATCCGGACCATGGAGGGTATGTAACCAGCTACAGGGATATAAGAAGCTACATTAGAAGACTATATACTTCGGCCAGGCCGAAGCTTATGTACCCTCCACCATGGATTGCGTAGAAACTTCTACTGAAGACTGTCATCCACAATCGAATTACTTGGGTTGCGGTAACACTTGCCAATTTTTGTGTGATTGGGGATCGCCTATATATAACTATAGACCGATATGGTCCAATTTTGGCATGGTTATTAGCGGCCTTATACTAACACCACGTTGCAAATTTCAACCGGATCGGATGAATTTTGCTCCTCCAAGAGGCTCCGGAGATCAAATCGGGGGAACGGTTTATATGGGGGCTATATATAATTATGGACCGATGTGGACCAATTTTTGCATGGTCATTAGAGAACATATACCAGCATCATGTACCAAATTTCAGCCGGATCGGATGAAATTTGATTCTCTTAGAGTCTCCGCAAGCCAAATCGGGGGATCGGTTTATATGGGGCTATATGTAATTAGAGACCATAGAGCTATATGTTGTTAGAGACCATATACCACGTACCAAATTTCAGTGGTATCGGATGAAAGTTGCTTCCCTTAGAGCAATCGCAAGCCAAATTTGGGGATCCGTTTATATGGGGGCTATACGTAAAAGTGGACCGATATGGGCCATTTGCAATACCATCCGACCTACATCAATAACAACTACTTGTGCCAAGTTTCAAGTCGATATCTTGTTTCGTTCGGAAGTTAGATGTGATTTCACAGATGCTCAGATCGACTCAGAATTTCACCACGACCCAGAATATATATACTTTATGGGGTCTTAAAGCAATATTTCGATGTGTTACAAACGGAATGACAAAGTTAATATACCCCCATCCTATGGTGGAGGGTATAAAAATGTATTAGTTATGCAAATATGCCAAAATTCTGAACGTTATCACATCAATACTTAAGTTAGTGTCAATTAGATAGATTAGATTGAATTAAAATCAATGCACATCTCACGAATAGGCTCTACCGAGGCATAATACGAACATTGAATATCAATGAAAAGGAACTGACAATTCCTAGAAGCACTGAAAGGACGACGGCTCCTTGCCCTTGTCACTCAGGAAACATCCAGTCATAGCCGCAGAGTTCCTTGATCTGGATACAAGCTGAAGTACCAAAGCGTATAAAAAAAATTGGATAAGATCGCAAAAAACTGTTACAACAACAACTACATTTCCCGCTTCTAAAAAGAGATTGTCGCTTATCATTGAGCTTCATATAGAATCGAGTATATAGAGAAGTTAGTCTCGATGTGTCAGAAACCGCCACAGCAGCCACTCTACCTAACCGGCTGTTTTGGATGCAGCTACATTTCTAAAATGCTCATAGTTAGACAAACAGAGACTTCTTTGGAACGTGCATGGGAAATTTCAAATCCAAATTAAAATTCTGAAAACAAATACATATTTAAACTTACTTGGAAATAGCGTTACCAACTGGTCTAACATTTTGTTGGTGCTGCAGGCGTTGTGCCGAATCCGAATTATTTTGCATAAATCTCTGTCTCTGCAGGGGAGAAATATTGCTTGATGCAGCACCCCCGGTGGCAGTTGTAGCATTTTTATTTAAAATTCTTGGTTGTGATGATATTTGTTGCTGATTTTGATTAGTATTATTTCGATATACTTGTGAACTTGCCGTGTTATTGCTGGAAGCAGAATTTGGTGCCGATGAAGAACTGGCATTGGGTACAGGGCGGATTGGTGTTACTTTCTGAGCACAACCACGACGTTGCACAGAAGAGGTCATGGCTGATGTGTTCACAGCACTAGATGGTGCGCTGCGTACATCTGACGACTGTATCGAATGATATGGCCGTTGAGGTGAAGTCAAATTAGTTTGTGGTGAATTTATAGGCCTTTGTGGTGATACAGTAGGCATTGTGCTGGGAGTGCCACTTTGTGTTGATGTAGACTCCAAAACTGATTTCTTGTGGGGAATATAAACCTGCAGGCCAACAGCTCTTGTGATTTTCACTGGCATTATAAACTGAGAATTTCGTTGTTCAATATCTTTGACAACGCGATTGTGCACCATTTCTAGGTCACGGAATTGCTTGGATAATTCCGATATTTTCGTTCGATGTGATGATATTATTTTTTCTTGCTTTTCTATCAATTCCCGCATTTCTGCAAATTCACTACGATGAATAATGGCTTCCACGACTTTCTGTAAAACCAATTCTTCCAAATCGTTTTTGGTCATTTTATCAAATGATTTTCGGAACTTTTTTAAAAAGCCCAACGCAATGGATTCATGGTTGCCCAAATTTTTGATATTCGGTGGTGGATACAATGGAATTGGTACTTCGGATGGTATTATTTTCACAATGTCTTTTTTAGCATCTGTTTTGGAGTCTTGTTCCTCTTCTTTTGATTTGACTTTGTGTAGTTCCTCTTTGCTTTCATCTTTTGGTGATTCCGTTTTTGCTTTTTTATTGGCCGATTCCATATTCGAGTCATTTGACTTATCATCAAGTTCCAGTTCAATAACATCATCATGGGAACGTTTGAGAGAAGATGGTGTACCGATTTCGGATTTTTGATCATCTTTTTCATCCGATTTCTTCTCAAGGGTTTCCGATGCTCTTCGACTTTTGCCTGTTTCATCTGTTTTTGATGACATTTCACTGTCTTCACTCAATCGTGGTCGTTTTGCTGGTTGTACAACATCTGAAGATTCATCACCCTTGTCAGAAGCCATTTCTGCTTCCTTGGACTCAGTTTCAATCAATTCGACATCGGCATCATCTTCATCCTCCTCATTGTCGTTCTCGTTCTCTTCCTGTGTTGGTTCGTCACCGGTAATTTCACTTTGCTTAGCCTCTAACAGAAGATTACTACTACTGCTGCAGTTGCTATTATTGTCATCGGTTTCCTCAACCTTCTTGGGGACTTCTGTTGTCGATGGTTTGTCGTTAACCACAAACTCATCTCGAGCATTATCTGAGTTATCTACGTCTATTGTTGAATGTTTTCTTTCAATTTTCTTTGTTGATTCTTCTACATTAGCGTCTTTTTGGAGTGGTTTGTCATTATTGGGACTTTCTGCTTTCGACGATTCTGTTGCCTCGTTTTGGTTTGAGCTTGGAATTGTTTTCTTTTCCGCCTGCAATTCTTCGTCATCGTCAAGAATTACAATGTCATCATCATCGGTGGTCTTATTTTCTTTACTCTCCTTAACTGATTCCTCTGGTTTTTCTTCCGTTGACATTGTAGTTGATTGCGTTGCAGGTTTTGGCGACTTTGCACTTTCCGATTCCGGTGCCTTATCCACAAAGAAGACAATGTCATCATCCGAGTCCTCATTGGCAACCTTTTCATCAGAATCATTCTTTTCTGTTATATCCTCATTTATGGATGATTTCTCTTCGCTATTCTGTGCTGTATTTTGTTTTTCTACTTCTATAGTCTGGTCACCTCCATCGCTATTAGCTTCTACTTCAGAGTCTTGAAGTTCCCGCTCATTTATTGTCGGTTCTTGTTTGTCTTCTTGTGCATCAGCTTTGGACTTCTCGTCACCACCCACGTTTTCCTCCTCCAATAGCTTCTCTTCTTGATCTTCAATTTGTTTGTCGGACTTAGCATCCGTTGGTGTACCAATGTCATCCATTAACACATCTTCGTCCAATTTATCATCTTCCAAGATTTCCATATCATCTATTTTATCTTCTTCCAACAACAATTCTTCTTCATTTAGTTGATCGTTATTCTCGATCACTGCCTTAGGTGCGCCTTTGACTTGATTCATTTCTTCAATCTTAGGTTCTTTACAATTTTCATCTAGTGGTAGATTCATGGCGGTTACCGATTCCTTCTTATCTGCACCGCTGGCTGTTGTGCTAGATTTTTCTGTGTTTGGATTTTCTGTAATATCATTCACTATACATAAAGATTCATCTTTGAGACTATCATCTTTAGATGTATCCTCTTTGGGGATTTCATCTTGAGATGCATCTTCTTTGAGGATTTCATCTTCTTTTATTTCTTCTTGCGTTACGACTTTATCTCCGCAAACATCTTCCTCTGTTTTAGCTTTGTCATCATTGCTCTCTATGTATTCTCCTGGCAAATCATCTGTAATTCCATCTTGTGTGATACCATCCCCAGTGATATCCTCCGTAGTAGATTCTTCTATCCTCTTATCTTTATCTTCACTCCCTAGGTCCTCCTCATCGGATATCTTATCTAACAAAGGACTATCAGAACTTGACACCTGTTCATTGACACTATTTTCAATGTCCTCCATTGCACTGTCAACACCAATTTCTCCAATTTGTTTTTCTTCTCGATCTGTAGCATCAATAGCAATAGAGCTTTGCTCAGCTAGGTTATCATCTAACCTAACAATTTCATCTTCATGTTCTTTTTCCGTTTTGGTAGAGTCTTCTTGGTTTAGAACACTTGCTACAGAGCTTTCAGGAACTTCATTATCTAAGCAATCTTCGACGATGTCATTAATTTTGGAAAGCAGAGTATCCAAGTCATCACCTGGATCTCGCACATTATTGGAGCTTGTTGTTGAATTTGATGTTTCAACCTTGTCGGCTAAAATATCATCCACAACAACGGAGGAAGTAACACTGTGAACTTTCACGTCATCCAGTTTAGGCAGGACATCGTCTTCAGCCAATAATGCATCCTCAAGTTCAGAGGTAACAGGTGTTGCTACGGCAGTATTAGTAGAATCTAAATCAATTAATGGGGAGAGCGTGTCATCGCCATTTGTGATTAAACCATTATTGGATTTTTCTGCAACAAAAATATCGATTTAATAATAACGGAATTTAAAAATTTACTTGCATTTCTAGTTACCATTTGACTTTAATACATCACAATTAAGATCAGGCGCTTCTGTTAAATCTGTCATGTCAACATCATCAACTTCATCTGATCCAGTTGTTGTCTTGACTGGTGCCAATAATTCATTCAAATCAACAGCCGTATTTTGTTTTACTTCCATCATTTTGTATTTTTCTACTTGTGTTTAGCCTTCGTTCATTTGATCTGAAAATATTCAATAGAAATTTAAATACATAAATATTTACTATTAATATTTTATAAAATTAAAGTATTATTTTGAGGATAAATAAATACATAAATAAAATGCTCAAATATCTCTACGCGGGAAATAAGTCTGGCCCTCTTTCTCTCACTGAACATACCACAAACACAAAACAGCTGCTTTGATAAATATGTGTATGCCGCCAGCGGTCTAATACGAGTACCTCAAACCGGCCAATACGATTACTTGCGCTTATTCATTACAAGTAATCAAAACAGAACATGGTTACTTATAGAGCTCTTCATCAGCATGTGCCATTAGTGATGTCAGATCTGGGAATTCGGGTTATTTTATTCACACATACAATCGATTACTTATGAGTCCAAAACAATGCACAGGTTTGACGGTGAAAATCAATATTTCTAAGCTGAGTACTATGTTCACTTTTCAAGCTGAAAACCAGCTTGTTTTCACGGTTACTTTTTTTAATTAATTTAGAAATATAAAATTATTTGCAAACAATTGGATCTTTTCCATCCATTATTTGGCAAGACTCGATCAAAATATAATAGTCTTCATAAATATATTTGTACTTTTAATTTAGTGTTTTGGTGAAAAAGCCGAACATAGTACTCACCTTTAAAGGTAGATTTTCGAATTTTTTAAATTTGCAAAAATGTTATTTAAAAATATTTATTTAAAAATGTATTGGTAAAAACGTAGAAATACTAACATTTATACACGAAAATCAAATACATTCCACATATTCCAATATCTTGGAATCGCGAGTAGCAAAATTTTTGTTTGGCGACATTTTCTTACCACTAAATCATGTAAGCTTAAATTTTTAAATTGATTTGAAGCCTAAGAGTGTCCCGATTTTTTTCGTTATAGATGGATATTAAGTTCGACTTTAGCTGTTAGCTAACAAAAAAATCTGTGCAAGCAGGGTAAAAATATAAATTTTTGTTTCTAATTTTACGATAACATGTTTAGGAATGATACAAATCAATAATTCAAAAAGTTTATTTTCTGTAAAATCAACTAAAAAACAAAAGTAACATTGAAAAATGCAATAAATACTAACAAAAGCTAAAAATAAATACTAACAGAAAAATATAAATTAATTAAATTATTAAAAATAACAATGTTAATGAATATTAATATAAAAGAGTTTATCAATTAGCGGGAAATTTGGCAATTGTTCTTTTCATTAGCTAGATTTTTAATATTTGCTATTATTACTGCTAAAGTACGCCTTAAATCAGTTCCAACATGAAGGTAAGACAGATATTTTGACTTTATGTCTAAAAGTGAGGAAAATGGTTTCAAAATTTTTAAAATGTGTGAATAAAAAAGTGGGTACTGGTTCTGATATTTTAGCAAGAAATTTAGCTGTTGCAAATAAAGTGTAACTTTTATCGTTTTCTCACTGTGGTTGTAAATTAACATTTCGAAATGTACGAATGGTATGCATTTTTGTAGTGTATAATTGATGTTTGTGTTGTTTTAACAAATTTAATGATACAAAACCTGCTCAACCAAAAATGACGCTGCCCCCCCCTGGAACCTCGTGGTGTCCCCTAGGGGCCGCGCCCCCATTTGGGAAGCTCTGCTCTAGATCAAGCAGCGTACCAGCAGGTTTGAACAGAGTTTATAACGATACTGTAGCTGAAACGGTGAGAAGCTACAAGGTTAATCCTGTTCTCGGAGTCCGACCACCGCCCATAGCACCAGAGGAAAGAGACCTCCCATGGCAAACTAGGGTAGTTTTAGCCCAATTAAGATCAGGGAAGTGCAGCCGCTTCAATTCCTACCTGTCTTCAAGCTGAAGTACCAAGCGTATAACATAAAAATGGATAAAATCACAATAAACTGTTACAACAATTACTTTAAAGATAAGTAACCGTGAAATGCCAACTTAATACTGGCCTTTAATATGAAAAAAATTCGTAGACTTTTTTGCATTTTGCCCGGAATATTAATTTGTAGGTTCTTTTGAAGAAAAGTTATGAAAATTATCCCTAGCACAGTAGGGTATTTTGAGGGCATTTTCAGCACCGCCAACAAACGAGTGCTGCGAGATTGCCCAAAAAGCAGAGTTGCATATACTATTGATGGTGACTTGAATTATTTAAAATTGAATAATTTCAATTTTTTCCCCTAAACCAAATATTTTGCTCATAAATAAAGAACATACGAGAATGTTGTTTACATTTCATTTAACTTTTTGCTTCATTGAAGTATTTTCTCCCCGTTAAACTGATAGCATTTCTCAGATTGCTGGCAGCATTGTAAAAATGCAAAATTAAATACAAAAATTTATTTTTTTAGTAAACACTTTAGTAGTCACCTATATGGTGAAATATAATCTTCCTTGTGAAAAATGTTCACATTTCTAACGATAGTTCGACTAAAAGGTAATCGGTTACTTTCGTAAATTGCAACACTACTAAACAATGGAGCGAATAGCGTAGCTAATGAAAATTTGACATGGACCAACAAAAACAAACATTTTCGTTTGCAAATTTTATATTAAACAGATTAAGACTTATATGTATGGAATTCTTCAATGGATCTGATTGTTGGTAAAACTTGAACTTGATATAATGCAAAGCTAGAAATTGTATGCTAACCAACCAAATCATGAGAATTATAATGCAAACCCTACACAATATATAAGCGGGTTATTATACCTCATGCACATTACACTTGCGAAATCCACTTTAACTAGATTTCAACAGTCGTTTGCCTTATAAAAACGGGATTTCAAATCTATGTTAAGTTGATTTCGAGGCTAATGTGAATGGGCTATTATGTAAATTACATCCAGGGATCGAAGTATATACATATATTGAAAAGTCCTATATGGTCCATATGAAATTAGTTCGGAACCCTATTCATAAAAACGTACAACCCAGGTTGTTGTTTTATTAACGATAAAGCAAACAACGGAACCGATAAAAATATGAATATGATTTACATATATAAACTAAATATATTACAAACAATTGAAAACAAAATGGCGTCGTTGAACTGAACCATCAATATATTTACGTAGGGTTACTCACATATGTTTACACACATACAAACAATATAAGCACATAACTAAATGAGTGATTGTTTGCTGTTAATGGGCGAGGTGATTCGAGGGGAGAATAAAAATACGAGCAATTTAAAGAGAGCGAAAGAGATAATATATGCGGAAAGCAAAATAGGCCTACATAAAACCAAATTTAAAAAAAATTATATGGTTTTTATAGAAAAAACAAAACTTACCGAAATTGTAAAAGAGGAACGATTTTGCTTTTATTATAACTCTTTGTATCTTTCTAGCAAAGAAATAATCTTGCAAATGTGCACCAAAAAAGCGACCGTTCGTAAACACGTGAAACAGAGAACTGAACAACAGAGCCAAACAAGTGAGTAGTCGTCGCTTGCTTGTCTTTCGGTATTCGTGTATTATATGTTCGGCTCAAAGTTCGGTGTTAGGCTGTACTTTTGATATTTCGGAAAAGTAGGGTCAATATGGACTTAATTCCGGAACCCCAGGGGTATTATGACCTATATGGATAAAACTTGTTTTTTTCCGCTTTCAAATTGAAATTTTATGATTTTGCAAATTCATAGTTATTTAGAAAGAATAAGCCTTTACAGTTTTTACAATAAGCCTGGAACCCGAAAATATCCAAGGGTTTTAGGACTTTTGCTTATAAAAATTTCCGATGAAGACTCGACAACAAAAGATTGGCATAGACACACACACACACACACAAATAAGAGCAAGCAACATTTGATGCACGATGGGTAGGGCACACAAACGTGACGGAAAGATAATTCTTTATCGCTTGGTTTTGAAAGGGGAGGGGGTACTGCGGGCGGTATTACCTAAGTAGTGTCCAACCTAAATTATTTTTAGGGGAACTTTAGTATGAAAGGTGAGTCCCGAGGGCTGAAAACAGCAAAGAGTGAAATTATATACTGGGAGATAGTGAATTTTTACATTTAATAGGGCCAAAGAAGGGGACATTGTTATGTAATACAACGCCTCAAATCTAGTGGATCGATTTGTTGGCATTTTATTTCAAAATATATTGTATATATTACCGGTTTTCCGCATCCATTTCAAACAATTGAAATGTGCTTGAAGAAGTGTTGCCATTGTAGAGAGAAGCCAGATGTGAAGGCAACACAAAGCCATGGGTGTATATCCATGGGATACATACACAAAAGGAGGTTTGTAAGAGGCAATCATAATATATCTAACAATATTATTGCAAGATTTTTCGTTTAGAAAAATTATTGAAAATTGATAGGAAAATAATTAGCAGCTGGAAGGGGGATCTAAATGAAATTAGAGGGTATGTATCTTAGATACCTTATCAAATGTCTTTAGGGCCGTTTTGAAAATTCAAACAAATTAAAAAGAATATATAGGAATACACATGTGAGAGTTGCATTCATTAGTTTTATAAAAAAGGCACTTTTCGTGAAAAAAATTTAAATAAAACTTGCAAACACAACATCTACACTGATGAGCAAAGCATGAAATGTTAAGATACCAAACCATTGGCTGTATGTTAAAACACTGACGAAGGCAGACCAAGGCGGTCAGTGTGCTATGTATATTAAGCTAATTTAGGCTACTTTATAAGCTAGTTTTTACTGGAAACACAAATGCAGTCCGGCTATATGAATTCCTATTCAAATTGTAGGCCTATTTAGGTATAGAATTCAAAATCAATTTAACCCATAACCGGTCAATTAGCGAATATGCAATATTATCCTTATTAGATTATAACTAGTTACAGGAAAATCATAGCAATTTAATACAAATAGAAATAAAATTTTAATTTTGCTCGAAGATATAAATAAACGAAAAATATTTTTTTTCCATTTGAGGCCATCAAAACTTGTTATACGCTTAAGTGGATGTGAGAGAGCAAGAGAGTAAGTGTTGACGTATTAAGCTCTTCGGGTTTGTGTAGTTGGCTCTTTTGTTGTTTTCTTTCAATGCAATGCTACGTAATACCACTATAAATTAATAAAATAGTACTTTAGAGAAATATCTAATACTTTAGAGAAATATCTAATACAAAAAATATCTAATACTTACATATGTATTATCAAAATTTATCTCGATATTTTAGGAAAAATTTATTAGGCAGCTAGATTAGATTTAATGATTTTTTTATAAAAAATATTGACTTATTGAAAATAAAATAAAAATCTTATAAAATTATCTTTAACTATATCCTAGAAAAATTTTATCTAAATTATTTTTAATATTCCTAAATATTTTTTAACTATATAATTTGATGTGCATTTATATAAAGAGCAAAACGACCAAAACACTATCTAGATACATACACACAAATACATGTACACACTAATAGAATGTATACCAGCTGGTAGGTGATAATAAAGAGAGCCCGGTTGAGGGGGGGCAAAGATACAGAGATACAAAAATAATTACACAAAACTGTTATGAATATTATTTTACTTTAAATTTTTAGATGGCTCAAAAATGTTTAAAAAATATATAAAGGCACTCATTCATGCCCCTATCGTGCATATGAATATAGAAACCCCTGTAATGGAACGATGGTATACAGATTGAGAAAAGAAATATAAAAGCCGTCGGTCTTGTGTACATACACAAAATAGTAGTTAACATAGTTCTTTTTCCAGTAAAGTAGACTTTTTTATGTTATCACTTTATTGAATATAGAATAAAAATTGTTAACTTAATACACTAATTGTGTAAAGTATCGCCGCTTTTCTTATGAAATAATTTCGCCTACATATTTCATAATGCCATCTCATGAGGAATGGTAATGGACCAAGCTCGCATGGCTTGCCACATATATATATGTATATATTATAGGGCGAAATGGCTAGGAAATTTGCCAGCATTACAAAGGAGATTGTATTACACCCATGATAATGCGTTCACATTTCAACCCATTAAAAAATTCGATTAATTAAACTGCAAGCAATAGATGTTACTTATGCATGAACAGGTTTTTCTTAAAGACGACTTTGTAAAATAATGATTGAATTATTACTATTATTATTTGACAATCACCATCATTACCATCTGCAAATTCCACAATAAATCCAAAGTAGTCACCACCAAAGTACAAGGCTCCCGGAGGTACCCAACATCGTTCTTCTTAACCAAATGGTGAAAGCTTCTATGGTAGCAGTATGTTAAGTTTTATGTTTACATAACCACAACCTTTCATGGCAAAACATGGAAGGGGATAATCCGAAACTTCAATTCAATTAGTATTATTTAATTGAAATAAAATATGTATTAACAAATTTAAGTGAAAAAATTAATTACTCCTAAAAAATGTTATTTAAAAGAGTAAAAGACATTCCAGTTTTCATTCAAACACACACATCTTACAAACACGTACATTCAGTCACACAGTCATGTATGCTTAACAGAGTAGAAGAGACCGAATACGTAAAGGTGGGACAGCAAGCCTTTTGCTTTTATGTTTAAGATATAAACATATGATAAGACCAAAAATTATTTCAAAAGACATATGAAGGTAAATTATTGAAATATATTGAAAATTTAACAATTAATGTGGTTGGTAAAAACTTTTTCAAAATAAATCGTTTAAAATGGCCAAACTTAGCTATTATAAGCTTATCACTTTCCACGTTGGAGATGTAAAACATAGATATATAATACTTGTGGGCCTAAGTTTGTATGTGTATGTAAGCCCATTGGATAAAAATTCATCGTTTAGCTTTAGCATATAATAACAAAGAGAATTGTGTTTTAATAATTTTGAACAGAAGAACATGTGAATACTCTTGTTATTACAAGTCTCTTTAAGTACAGTATATGCTTACTGCATCGGACATACATCATTTCAGAAAGAATAATCGATATCTTTAAAATGTTATAAAATTATTTTACCTATTTTACGATTTCTGGAATAAATAAATATTGGTATACGCAACATATTCAGAATTAAATCATTTTTTATATATTAATGAATTTAAAGCAATTTCTCTCTTTATAATAAATTCAATAGTTAATTTTTTTTCCTGACAAATGGGAAAACTACCAAGCCGTCGTCTATTAAATTTGTACAAATGTAGATTATACTGAGGTGCTATAGAGATACAACCATGTTCAAAATACGTTACGTTTTTTCAGTAGAGTTCAATGCATACTCATTAATATCAATATACTGCGTACAAACATTTTGAGAACGGTTTTCGTTTAGCGCAAAAAACATTTTGTCTTTTTATTTTTAACATCGAGTATACTTTTTAGGTGTGTATACGTGTTATTCAAAAAGTCGTCTCTATACAACAAAGAGTCAATCGCTAGTCTCTCCTCTCTCATTTTCTTTGCACTCTTTAAAGAGCATTTGTGGTCCCTCTCACTTTGTTTCTTTTTTTCTTTTAATTTTCGCCAAATTTTTTTTCTATATTTTGTTAACTTTAATATAATCAATATAAAAACTTCGCACTTTTGTTAAATCATATTTATACATATCTAACAACAATGCAAAATACCTACTGTACAATAGTAGCCTAAGCATTCTGTTAAGTGAACATAGAGTTTTATGCATGAATACATGTAAACATAACCTAACCAAAATATTCTCAACATATTTAGTCCAAATTTGTCAAAATTAAAATCTAACGATTTTAACGACAAAATAATAAGATTCCCTAAATAAAATCATAAGATTGTCTATATACCACACAGCGACTTCGCTAAAAGGTTATACAGTGAACAAAAATGACGCTACCAGACGAAGAAGAACAACAACTAACACGAGTTCATGTGTATGTATACATTAAAAAAATAAGGGGGGAGATATGTACATGAAAAGTGAAAGGCATTGCAAAAAATTTTTGCCTGAGTAGATAAATTCTTCTAATGAAAAGTGATAATTTTAAAGTACCTAATAAAATATATGTTTTTATTAAATATATTTGCTATTTTTTATAGTGTACCTATTAGTTATGAACTTAAGAAGAGGTTAACTGCTCTTTTATAAGAATGGTTGAAATAGGCCTAAGTGGTATATAAACATATTTTTAAGTCGAAATAGTCAGATATAGAGAATTTGCACTATATAATATCGGGGGAAAATGAAGCAAACAAACAAAAAAAAATAACAACGACACATCATCAGTCTGTTGAACGTTACAAGTTTATTCATACCGATTGCAAGTGAGAGAAAGAGAGGCAAATAGAAATATGAAAACTGATGCAGGGCGTTAGAGGAAGAAAAAGTAAATATGTATTATGTATAAACTTTATATAATGTATAGGTTAGGAAATATCGGACATTAAAACAAAAACATAATGTATTTATATTATCTAGTGAAATGTCTCCCCAAGAGAGTAACGTAAAATATTTTATATACCTACAACGTAACATAACTAAAAATATACAAAAGTGTCGTAACATAACAATAATATATAAGACTCTGTGACACTATATATAAACAAAATATATAGTCCGATTCTATCCAAAACAAAAATTTAAGCCCCTATCGTCAAAGTAATCTTGGGAAAGAGAGATACAAAGAGCGAAAACAGAAGAGAAGAAGGCAATGGAAAAAAACTGCTGACACATACAACTAAGCGGTCGTATATATGTATTTGCTATACCCCAGATACAAAGATTAGGTCGACAACGAATACTAGAAGAAAAGTACAGAATTGATTTACGAAAAAACATCTTCTTTGGTATACACACATGATTTGACTTTATGCGAATTTTTTTTTGAAAAAAATCTGTTAAAAACCCCTGTCTTTTTGCAAACACATGAGAAAAATCGACCGTGGCAGCCATATTGATTTTTTCCGAAATTCATAAAATTCAGACAAAGGGGCATATGGGTAGGGAATTCAGCGCTGTGGTGTGACAAGAAATAATTTGTAAAACAAAATGGCTTCCTCATCAAACTCGCCTAATAAATTGAAGTTAGCATTTGAGGTTATGAGCATAATACAAAAAGAAGGGAAATATTTATAAAATAATATTTTTTTTTTAACAAAAATCAATCTATAAAAAAAATAAATTGCTTTAAAAATTTTTCGATAGCGAAACGTATAGCAATGAGTGCTGTCACATTTCGTACACTTTTTGAATAAAAGGGTTGCCCTGCAACGATTTAATGAAATCCCAATGGGATTTTTTTAAATCTCCAAATGCCCAGATGAACACCACTGAATACAAGAAATTTGGAAATTAAAGATAAACAACGAAAATATTATTGATAAATAATAAACATATATAATATTCGCATTACAAAAGGGAACGGATATAAGCATATCTCACATAAGAAACAAACACATATAAGAATATTGTATTTTTTTTAATAGCAATTATTGCTATTAAAACATTCGAATATAAGGAACAAACCCTTTTTTCGAGTTTCTAATATCCATTATCAACGGCTCCCATTTAATTTCAGCTTAAAAACATATGTAGACTTAACCAACAGAGGAAAAATATATACAAAATTTATTCTGATAATTGGTAAAAACGAAATCATTCTGATAATTGCTTGATAGTTTCTCAGCAAGTTGAGGATGTTGAAGAGGATGTTGTTGTGTTGTTCCGAAACAATCGTTCATCTAACCGTCTTGCAGTCGAATAGCTCATTCACATTAGGCTCGAAATCTACTAAAAGTGGATTTGAAATCCCTTTTTATAAGGCAAATGACAGTTGAAATGTAAATGTTGTAGTTTAGTCGACATACGGTTTTAAGCTGATATTAAAATAGTAACATGAAGAAGATTGAAGAAGACACCAATAAAAAAAAATTAAATATTTATTTAATCAAACCGAGCCCATGGAGTATTTATTGATAGATAAAATAAACGATAACAGAATTTTTTCTTATGGTAAAAGTTCGCATTAACACGCTAAGACAGTAATTTTTTCGCATTTACTTTTCTTTCATAATTAGTTTTGAAATATGTACCCAAAAACGTTATAATTGTATTTTTCTCTTATAGTTTTATTTTTGGTATTAAAGGCCGGTATGCACCTCTAGCGAAATTTTCGGTAGCAAAAATTTATTTAAGTCTACAACAAAAAAACAGGGCTGTGTATACAAATTTTAAACCAGCTAATCGCTTTTAAAAATTGTTAATATATGTTCCAAATATTCCTCAAATAAATTGTTTGTTATTTACAGACCTTTTAAAACTTTTACGCACACAATGATTGTAATAAATTAAATGTTTGCTGCCAAAATATGCTTTTGACAACCCTGTTATTTTCATTAGAGGTGCGTACCAGCTTACGAAATTGAACGCTACCGAAAATTTCGTTAGCATAAATAGCAATGCATTTCTTATGGGAATGAAATTTTTCGCTAGAGGTGCATACCGGTCTTAACGGGTAAAATCGAACATAGTATCAACCTTATAGTAGAATTTGCATCTACAGTTTTCTTTCTCCCCCGGTTTTCAAAAAGGTTTTTGCTTATGCAGGCAGCTATTTTTTAGTACTTAACTTCAACAATATATTGGCAATTAAGGTAGGCTCGAAGTTCGTGCTTCACTGTGATAATCATGAATTTTTCATGCTGTTGTTTTTTACTAATTTAATCTCAAAAAATTTACTGAATGGTTACTTTGGATTATAACCTTGCACATTATGAGTTTTGCAAATAATTGTATTATAATGCATAAAATGCAGATAAACACATACATAATACCATTATAAAAGGAAAGTTTAAAAACAATTTGTAGTACAATTTCATTGTAATAATAAAATAAAATATATAAAAACAAAAACACACTTTAGAAGGCAACGTAGGCGTACAAGTTCTCATTACTTCAAATTTCAGTTAATAAATGCATTCAATTTATAATTAAGGTCCCCTAGAACAATTGATATTTTTATTAAAAAGTACGTCATTATACGTTTACTTTTCTTTCAAAATTTGAATGACTTCTGCAAAAGTAATAAAATAACATTGGCATCTTATGAATGGCACCAACTGTAAGGTGAGTGACGAACTGGACACATTTCGCGACTATTCACCACTCAATCGTTTAGTATGTGGACGATGGGAATACAACAGCAAACTTACAAAAAATTCAAAATATTTGTTCAGCCTTGGTCTCTTAAAGCTTTTAGTTATCCCTTGTTTCCCATGTATTCATCGTGACATCTAGAAATGTGTGCAATACAGTACTTTCCAATTAAAAAAGCTTGGACGATTCCAATGCTACGACACGGGCGGTGCATGTATTGGATATATTACTATCCCACTGATAGAGAAGTAACTTCTTTAAATCCGAGACGTAAGAAGGGTAGACGTAAAAGAAATACAAACTGGTGAGTCCCATTTAAACAATTCAGTCGATGGTCATGGGTTTAATTCTAGTTTCGACTAAACAAAAAAGTTTTTCAGCAGCGGATTCTCCCCTCTCAGTAATGCTGGCAATATTTCTGAATGTTTCTTAGTTTCTTTAAGACGTTTCATTCCAATGTAAAACGGCGTCCGATCTCGGCTAACATTGATCTAAACATATAATCGGGCAGCGCTCATAAGAGAGATGTTTACAATGTGGACTGAATAACGGGCTGCCTCTATAGCTAACATATATGCTACGATTTTCCCGACATCAACCGAGGCACTCACTCAACACGTTTTTATGGCTTCCGTCGCTTAAGTTGTCATGGAAATGTTGGTATATCCTCACGGGAATATCAGTACAAATGTGAATTTCCATACCATCTAGTCCTGTCCGACTCTATATTTGACTTAAGACGTATTCGTTTCTCAAAAAATATGTTGCCTTGGTATTACACTACTTTTTTCCTCTTTGTATTTTCATCCAAATGATAGTGAAATTCCAAAGTTATTGCTAATTCATAATATTGTGAGGGACATAGGGCACAAAAGCTATGAGAGTGTCCTTAATACACAAAAAAATTTTCAGATTCGATCACAAAATTGATCCAATTAATTTTTTAATTTAAATGTCTTCAATCACGGAAATGATAGTATCAATCAAAGTTTTAAATGAGAATCAAAAAATACTTCATTAAAAAATTAATTGATTTCATTAGCAAATTTCAATTAATTTTTTAATTGATTCAACTGATGTCGATTGCAAAATTCAAGTAATTTTTTAATTAAAAACGAAACTTTTTTGAATCGCTGTACTATATTTCAATAACTTTCTATAACCTTTTTTATTCTTCTTAGTTTGATTCAAAATTTATAGTTCCAAAAAAATGTTTAATTAAGAATTTTGAAAAAAAATATCCACAATTTTTTAACTGTCTTACTCGAGTTTGATTAAAAGTTAATTTTACCAATTTATTTCTGTAGTTGAAAATTTACAATTTTCAATCATTGATTTCATGTTTCTAGTTTGATTAAAAAATGTATTATATTAAGTAAATTTTTAATTGAAAAAGTTTTCAACTTCAATCAACGTTTTAATTGGGAATATTTTGGTGATATTTTGCAATCAATTTCGAGAATATGTGCAATTTGCCATTAGTGATGCAAGATTTTCATTTACCCCAAATCTAAACGGTCCTGAACTCATTGGAATATATGGGCAACAGGAAAATTATAGGAATACAAAAATATATTTCCCTATGTAGATATGGATGGATAATTATCATGTACTATTAAATAAAACTATAAACTTCAATCATACGTTTATTCCCAAAAATAAATTTTGCATCCATAGATATTGGCAACCCTGCGGCATTATGGAAACAAGAACAGGGCCTGTTTTATGTGGATTCTTGTTTGGGTTTTTTTCAAATTTTTGATTTGCGCAAAGTATTTAAAATTCATACAATAGAAATTTTAAAAACTTACCTATGATTTTGTTTATTTTTTATTGAATTTTATTTATAATTTGTAATTCAAAAATATTGCAATGTGTTTAAAATTTTTTGTTTTAATTATAGTTTTGGAACTAAGTTCACTTTATTTATATATTGTCCAATATCAATAAAACGTAAAGTTCAAAGAATAATTATTTACTTAATTGTAACTATTTGCGAGAATTGAGAAATGAACGAAATCGCGACATAAATTCAGACTACCACTTTCCGCTAATCATACGCGTGCCGCAATCAACCACAAACAATATGAAGCTGTGTTAAGTAAGTATTATAAATGACAGTCAAACATTGATGCCACCTAGTTGTTTTCAGTAAATAAAACATTCAGATTTTTACATTGTAAAACAATCAGGTAATGATTATGCTAAGAGATGGGTACCCAATAAACACAAATAGTGATGGCAAAATACTTCATGTACATTTCATACTTTTTCATACGCTTCCCCATCACAGTTGGCGATTGTTGCAGTGTCACTTACGAGTCTGTGGTAGCGATGAGGATGAAATGGAACTTTGAAATGCTGACAGGGTTTTGAAACGCCAAGCGTCTGAAAAACGATCACTTTATTCCATTTGGAAACTCGAAATGTGTTCACCAATATACCTTTCACAATTTTAAGCGTAATAAATATGCTTTCAGCACTTAAGTTTCGTTTTTATTTAAATAAATTATAATAAGATAGTTGCGCTGTGTCCCTGCCAGCATTTCAAAGTTCCATTTCAACCTCATCGTTACCACAGACTCGTAAATGTCACTTCAACCATCATGAAAAGGTACATCAAAAAGTACATGCAAGTAATTTGCCATCCCTACTGTTAAAAAAGCCATTTTTTGAGAAACGCCAAGCGCAACCAGCTTGTTATATTTTAATTAAATAAAAACGAAAATAAAGTTCTGAAAACATAGATTATACGCTTAAAATTGTGGAAGGTATATTGGTGAACAATTTGGTGATTTTCCAAATGGAATAAAGTGATTGTTTTTCAGATATTTTACAGACACGCTGCCTCCATGGAATAAAAACACTGGTTGATAGACGCAGCAACATGTAACTCGCTACTTGTAACTCAACATCATCATTAATGCCAAAAATTATGTTAAATGTAATGTGATAGTGGTATAAATGTAATATTTTTAAGAATTTGTAAATGTTTAATCAAATTAATAAATATCTAAACAAACGTGTTTTACTCGACCACAATGATTCTTTTACAACTATCTTAAAATGCACTTTTTCTGATTGTTTGGAGGGTCCCTTATTGGCGTCGTTCTAAATTGATCTATAAAGGCACCTAATAATTGCACTCATGCGAAACATTTTTGTAGTAACTTGGCGTGGTACAACTTCTCAATAGTGACGGCGCTTTTCCGACGAGTTTTTGATGTCGTATATGATTGTTTTCGACGTAGTGGGGATTCTCAAAAGAGTCCCCAAATTCAAAAAATGTTGGCAGGGGTGTTTCACAAAATATATAATGCCTTTTGTAATAACAGTGATGGCAAAATACGTTCATGTGCATTTCGTACTTTTTCATACGCTTCCCCCCTTACCGTTGGCGATTGTTGTAGTGTTGTTACGAGCAGAGAATGAAGCCGACCCATTTTTGTCGGCGACGGCTGATACTAATTTTTTGCCTCCGGCGGCGGCGGCTTGACGGCTAAGCCGATATAAATTTGTCTTATCGGCGGCGGACAATTATCCATAATAAAATCAATTTGATGGTATCCGAATGGTAATGAGATTAGTTGTACAACTTATCTTACAATCACATTTACATAATTCAAATGTTCTGACCCAATTTTTGCAAAATTATTATAGCAACTTGATACTGAGGGATTTTGGGTGGAAAGTTAAACATTTTGACAAAAAATGCAACCATTATTAATAATTTTTTCTGATTCAAATCAATATTTTTGATTAATTGGCGGCTAACTTTGTGATGAGTCGACAAATTCGGCAACGGCTTCGACTGGTAAAAACTAGTCGGCGGCGGCTAAAATCGGCTGCGCGACTCGGCGGCTTCATTCTCTGCTTACGAGTCTGTGGTAGCGATGACGATAAAATGGAACTTTGAAATGCTGGCAGGGTAATACTCACACTAATGCGCTTTATAAATTATCAGTTATTCCGGACGGAATGTCGGTGTTTGTAAAGAATCTTACAGTGTGTCGGATCGATACGACTTGTCGGCGATGACTAAATAATCGGTAAATGTGTTATCGATCCCATAAACATGCAGCAGTATCGATTACGCCTTCGGACTTAACTCCCTGCCAACATTTTTTGAATTTGGGGGCGCTTCTGAGAATCCCCACTACGTCGAAAACAGTCATATACGATATCCAAAACTCCTCGGAAAAACTCCGTCACTATTGAGAAGTTGTACCACGCCAAGTTACTACAAACAAGTATCGCATGAGTGCAATTATTAGGTGCCCTTCTGGATACATTTAGAAGGACGCCAATAAGAGCCCCTTCAAACAATCAGACAAAGTGCATTTTAAGATAGTTATAAAAGAAACATTGTGGTCAAGTAAAACACGATTGTTTAGATGTTTATTGATTTTATTAAACATTTATAAATTCTCATAAATATAACATTTATACGACTATCACATCACATTTAACATATTTTTATGCATTAATAAAAGATTGATGTTGAGTTACAAGTTGCAAGTTACATGTTGTAGCGTCTATCAGCCAGTGCTTTTATTTCCAATAGAGGCAGCGTGTCTGGAAAAATATTTGAAAAACTATCACTTTATTCCATTTGGAAAGTCAAAAATTGTTCACCAATATACCTTTCACAATTTTAAGCGAAATAACTATCTTTTCAGCACTTCATTATCATTTTTATTTAAATAAATTATAAGAAGCTAGATGTGCTTGGTGTTTCACAAAATATAAAATGGCTCTTGTAACAATAGTGATGGCAAAGTACTTTCATGCGAATAGTGATGGCAAAATACTATCACAGTTGGCGATTGTTGCAGTGTCACTTACGAGTCTGTGGTAGCGATGAGGATGAAATGGAACTTTGAAATGCTGGCAGGGCTTATAATGTGCACAATATATGGGATATGTTCGACACGAGCACTGTCGTCCGGAATATCTGATAGTCTGTAATGCGCTTTACAGGCTATCAGTTATTCCGGACGGAATGTCGGTGTTTGTAAAGAATCTTACAGTGTGTCGGATCGATACGACTTGTCGGCGATGACTTAATAATAGGTAAATGTGTTATCGATGCCATAAACATGCAGCAGTATTGATAATACCTTCGGACTTAACTTATAATGTGCACAATATATGGGATATGTTCGACACGAGCACTGTCGTCCGGAATAACTGATAGTCTGTAAAGCGCATAAAGTAGATTTGTTTTATTAAAACATTCGTATACGATATATATGGTAAATCTCATCGGAAAAGAGCGATGTGCGTTTAGATCTGTAAAAATAATTTATTGGAGGTATACTTGGAATAGTGAACCAATTATCAGAATGAATCACCCGAATTTATTCTGATAATTGGTTGATAGTTTTGCTGTAAGTACCCTGCCAACATTTTTTGAATTTGGGGGCGCATCTGAGAATCCCCACTACGTCGAAAACAATCATATACGACATCAAAAACTCGTCGGAAAAGCGCCGTCACTATTGAGAAGTTGTACCACGCCAAGTTACTACGATAAAGTTTCTCATCAGTGCAATTATTAGGTGCCTATTTAGATCAATTTCGAAGGACGCCAATAAGAACCCCTGCAAACTATCAGAAAAAGTGCATTTTAAGGTAATTGTAGAAGAATCATTGTGGTCAAGTAAAACACGATTGTGTAGAAGTTTATTGATTTGATTAAACATTTATAATTTCTTATAAATATAACATTTTTCGGTTTATCTCATCACATTTAACATAATTTTTTGCATTAATAAAAGAATGATGTTGAGTTTTAAGTAGCAAGTTACATATTGCAGCGTCTATCAGTCAGTTTGTTTATTTTCGATGGAGACAGCGTGCCTGGAAAAATATTTGAAAAACGATCACTTTATTCTATCCCTGCCAACATTTTTTGAATTTGGGGGCGCTTCTGAGAATCTCCAGTACGTCGAAAACAATCATATACGATATCAAAAACTCGTCGGAAAAGCGCCGTCACTATTGAGAAGTTGTACCACGCCAAGTTACTACAAAAAGGTTTCGCATGAGTGCAATTATTAGGTGCCTTTATAGATCAATTTAGAACGACGCCAATAAGAGACTCTCCAAACAATCAGAAAAAGCACATTTTAAGATAGTGGTAAAAGAATCATTGTGGTCGAGTAAAACACGTTTGTTTAGATATTTATTTATTTGATTAATCATTTACAAATTCTTACAAATATAACATTTATACCACTATCACATCACATTTAACAAAATTTTTTGCATTAATGATGATGTAGAGTTACAAGTAGCGAGTTACATGTTTCAGCGTCTATCAGCCAGTGTTTTTATTCGATGGAGGCAGCGTGTCTGTAAAATATTTGAAAAACAATCACTTTATTCCATTTGGAAAATCAAAAATTGTTCACCAATATACCTTTCACAATTTTAAGCGTAAAATCTATGTTTCCAGAAATTTTGTTTCGTTTTTATTTAAATAAAATATAACAATCTGGTTGCGCTTGGCGTTTCACAAAAAATAAAATGGCTTTTGTAAAAGTAGTGATGGCAAAATACATGTATGAAGTACATTTTGTACTTTATGATATGCTGCCCCCCATCACAGTAGGATGGTTGTAGTGACATTTACGAGTCTGTGGTAGCGATGAAGATGAAATGGAACTTTGAAATGCTGGCAGGGATGTTGAAAGTCGAAAATTGTTCACCATATACCTTTCACAATTTTAAGCGTAATATCTATGTTTTCAGAACTTTATTTTCGTTTTTATTTAAATAAAATATAACAAGCTGGTTGCGCTTGGCGTTTCACAAAAAATAAAATGGCTCTTCTAACAGTAGTGATGGCAAAATACTTTCATGTACATTTTGTACTTTTTGATATGCTTCCCCCATCACAGTTCGCGATGGTTGTGGTGACATTTACGAGTCTGTGGTAGCGATGAGGATGAAATGGAACTTTGAAATGCTGGCAGGGTAGAGGATTCTGATGAGGAATGTGGTAATTCCGAATCGTGCGTCCATCCAACCATCTTGCAGTCTATAGGGCTTTGCCCAAATAAATTTGACAAACATTCTTTTCCCCTGTTGGTTAAGCTACTCTTGTAGTTTTCTGGTTTTCAGCTTGAAAACTGAACATAGTACTCAGCTTAAAGGTGAGTACTATGTTCGTATTTTTCACCAAAACACTAAATTAAAAGTACAAAAATCTATATGAAGACGATTATATTTATAAAATGTCTTGCGAAATAATGAATGGAAAAGATCTAAGGAATTGATTGTGAACCATTTTGTATTTATAATTTAATTAAATTAAAAAAGTAACCGTGAAAATAACCGGGGTTTCAGCTTGAAAACTGAACATAGTACTCAGCTTAAAGCAGAGTACTATATTCAATTTTCAAGCTGAAAACCAGCTTGTTTTTACGGTTACTTTTTTTAATTAATTAATTTAGAAATATAAAATTATTTGTAATCAATTACTTGGATCTTTTCCATTCATTATTTGGTAAGATTTGAGCAAAATATAAACGTCTTCACAAATATATTTGTACTTTTGTTTTGTGTTTTGGTGAAAACCCCGAACATAGTACTCACCTTAAGGAATTGATTGTGAACCATTTTGTATTTATAATTTAATTAATTTAAAAAAAGTAACCTTGAAAACATCCCAATAAACACAAGATGAGCGCCCAATAAACATAGGATAAGCGTTTTTCAAATGTAACAACTTTTCAGTTTGAGGGTAAATATAATTTTCAACATAAATTTAACTTGACTTGAAATAGCTCATCTTCAATACATCTTCAAATTATTTGCGAATTACTTCCAATTTGCCAAAATGTTGACGAAATCTTTGAAAAGGTATTGAAGATAATATGAGAAAACTTTGACAAAACACTACCGTAAAATGCAACGAAAAAACCATGTGGTTTTCAATACTTATTTGTGCAACGAAGTTCGTGGTCAATTGCAAGAAATAAAAAATGGAAAATTTTAGACAAATAACCAAATAGTTTATAAAAATAGGTAAGTGAAAATAAAAAATGAAATAAAACTTTAAGGAAGTCACTAAATGTATATCTCTTTGCAGAAAACTAAAATTATGGATTCTACGTTCTTGAAAACATTAAAAAGCTGACTGATGAAAAAATGGTGGACAATTAACTGGAACAAATAGTTTATAATAATTGGTACGTCAATATGAAAAATTAAGTCAACACTTTAGAGAAGTCACTAAATTTAAATCTCTTTGCAGAAACCCAAAATCTTTGGATGCCACATTCTTGCAAACATTAAGAAGCTGACCAATGAAAAATGAGTGGCTTATCGACAAGAAAAAGTTTCCAGAAACATTACAAGTGCAACCAATTAAAATTGTTCAAAACAACAAATTGTTGAAATCAACAACTTCTGGATGAAAATGTGCATCACATCGTCAGTTTAATTCATATGCTATTATCAGTTTAAAATGGATATTTTGTGAATTCCTTCTGCTGGAAATCAATTCTAACACGCGGTCCAGTACGTTCCTAATTTCAAATTGCCCGCTTGTTAATAAATTTTAATGCTGTTTTATGACACCAAAAGGAAGGAAAACGAATTATCAATGCAAAAGTGTTTACTAATAATGTTTAAGATATTTAAAGTTTTGTTGTTTTTTTTTTTTGTTCTTATTTGTTGATATGTTTAATAAGATTATTATTTATCAATTGGTATTGTAGTGTATTATGTAGTGTAGTGTATTATTATATATTTTATTTTGATGAAAATGAATAAATTATACAAAATTCATAGAATTTTGGCTTTGACTTTCAATTTGAAGTGGGGATATCATTCATACAAATTTAGGTTGAAAAGTATTTGCAACGATGTTAATTTTGAATTTGACTCGCATCGAAAATTGTTTGACAAATTATTGAGTAGCGATGCATTTCAATTTGAGGATAACACTTGAGATATTATTGCTAATGTGTTGAATTTCACTGTTGAGGGTAATGTCTGTTTTTTGTTGAGAACGCGATTTTCTCAACAATTTCTCAACTTGAATATTACCCTAATCCTTTGAAAAAATGTTTGAAAAATTGTTGAAATTTAGCATTTTTCAAACGTTTGTGTTTATTGGGCGTTTTTCAAATGCAACAACTTTTCAGTTTGATGGTAAATATAATTTTCAACATAAATTCAACTTGACTTGAAATAGCTCATCTTCAATACATCTTCAAATTGTTTGTGAATTACTTTGAATTTGCCAAAATGTTGACGAAATATTTGAAAAGGTGTTGAAGATAATATGAGAAAACTTTGACAAAACACTACCCTAAAATGCAACGAAAAAACCATGTGGTTTTCAATACTTATATGTGCAACGAAGTTCGTGGTCAATTGCAAGAAATAAAAAAATGGAAATTTTTTGACAAATAACCAAATAGTTTATAAAAATAGGTAGGTTAGGTTAAGGTTAGGTTAAGGTGGCAGCCCGATTAAGATTCAGGCTCACTTAGACTATTCAGTCCATTGTGATACCACATTAACTAAAAGTACCTATTACATATGGGCACTTCTAGTTTTAACCGCTGAACCTTCTTGATTATTTTTCTTTGTTGAACCAACCAGATTGTTCCAAAAAACAGTAGCAGACCGCTTAAGTTAACGTTTTCCAGATCCGCCAGTAATCTGAAGCTATATGCTCCTAAAAGTTGCTTGCGCTTTACACAAAATGCAGGACACTCACATAAGAGGTGTTTAATTGATTCTTTTTCCTCCGCATCATGACAGCTCATACAATAGTCATTATACTTCGCGCCAATAGTTTTTGCAAAATCGCCTATCAGGCAGCGACCCGTTATAGCAGATATCAGGAGTGATATCTGACGTCTCGAGAACATTAGCATATCTAGTGTGCGGTTTAAGTTGAAATGGGGCCATATTTGCTTGGTGTCGTTACAACCCTTGCAATTCTCCCATCGAACATTTGCCATCATAACAGCCTTCTCACGCAGCATGAGCTTACAGGTAGCTAGGGGCATACCAACAAATTCTAGTTCCCCTGGAATATGTAAGGTAGTCCCTAGCCTTGCCAACTCATCCGCTTCGCAGTTCCCCGGTATGTTCCTATGGCCAGGCACCCATATTAGGTGAATATTGTACTGCTCAGCCATCTCATTGAGAGATTTGCGGCAGTCGATGGCCGTTTTCGAGTTGAGGAACACAGAGTCCAAGGATTTTATTGCAGGTTGACTGTCTGAGTATATATTAATGCCCACATTTTTTGGAACATTACTTCTCAGCCAATTCGCCACCTCTCTTATTGCTAATATTTCAGCCTGAAAAACACTACAGTGATTAGGTAATCTTTTCGCCATTCGAAGTTCCACATCATTAGAATATACTCCGAACCCCACTTGTCCATCCAATTTGGAGCCATCAGTGTAGAAATCTATATATTCTTTATTCCCCGGGGTCTGTGTGCACCACGCCTCACTGTTGGGGATTAGAGTCTCAAACTTTTTGTCGAAAAGTGGACTCGCCAAAGTGTAATCCACTACGTTAGGCACATCTGGCATTATTTTGAGGACAGAACTGTGACCGTAACCTTTTTCCGACCACAGCGATAGTTCGCGCAACCGCACAGCCGTTGTTGCAGCTGACTGTTTGGCCAAAATGTCTAAAGGCAATAGATGCAGCACGACATTAAGGGAATTTGTTCCTGTCTTGCTGAATGCGCCTGAAATACACAAACACGCCATACGCTGAACTTTATCTAAACAAGTCGGTTTCTGGAGTGCCGGCCACCAGACTACAACACCATATAGCATTATAGGTCTAACCACTGCCGTGTATAGCCAATGCACAATTTTTGGTTTCAGTCCCCACTTTTTTCCTATTGCCTTTTTGCACGAGTACAAAGCTACAGTTGCCTTTCTCGCCCTTTCTTCAATATTAAGCTTAAAGTTCAGCTTCCTGTCCAAAATAACGCCAAGGTATTTTGCACATTCACCAAAGGGAATTTCAATACCCCCTAAGGAAATAGGCCTAACCGTGGGAGTTTTGCGATCGTTGCAGTACATGACTAATTCTGTCTTTGCAGGATTTACCCCAAGACCATTGTCTTTCGCCCATTTCTCAGTCATCCGGAGGGCCCTCTGAATAATATCTCTGATCGTGGATGGGAATTTTCCCCTGACTGCCAGAGCCACATCATCTGCGTATGCCACCACTTTTATCCTTTCTTTTTCTAGAGTAACCAGAAGGCTATTTATAGCAACATTCCAAAGAAGAGGTGATAGAACTCCTCCTTGGGGAGTGCCTCTGTTCACATACCTTTGTATGTTTGCTTGTCCTAATGTGGCTGAAATACGTCTCTTCATTAGCAGTTCGTCTAACAGCCTGAGTATACATGGATCAACATTCAGAGTTGTCAGTCCATTTAATATCGAGCTCGGATGGACATTATTGAACGCCCCTTCGATGTCTAGAAACGCCACGATTGTGTATTCTTTGACAGATAGTGAGCTTTCAATAAAGCTGACTAGTTCATGTAGTGCGGTCTCAGTAGACCTGCCCTTCGAGTATGCATGCTGTCCTTTCGAGAACAACCTTGAATCGATGCTAGTTCTAAGATAAATATCTATCATCCTCTCCAGAGTCTTAAGTAGGAATGAGGATAAGCTGATTGGTCGGAAATCCTTCACCCTCGAGTGAGAGGCTTTTCCCGCTTTAGGTATGAAAACGACTTTTGTTTCCCTCCACTTTCCTGGGATATATGATAAGTTGATACATCCTTTATATATCACTGACAACCAGGGGATAATTTTGTCAGTTACAGCTTGTAACTCCGCCGGAGTAATTCCATCAGGTCCGGGGGATTTGAATGGTCCAAAGCTATTTAGCGCCCATCTTATTCTAGTTTCCGATACAATTTCCTCGACAGGAAACGACCGCTGAGCAACTGTGGCACCGCCAGTACATGGTTCAACCGTCTGATTTCCAGGAAAATGTGTGTCCAATAGTACCTCCAGCGTCTCCTCACTGGACGTTGTCCAATTTCCCTCCGATGTTTTAATGAAACCTGGAGCGGAGTTGGTGGATGCTAGAACCTTCCGTAGTCTGGAAGCCTCGGACGTATTCTCAATACTGCTGCAGTAGTCATTCCAAGAGTTATGCTGAGCCTTTCTCAGTTCTCGCTTGTATCCTCTCAGATTCCTCTTGTAAGCGTCCCAGTCCTCAGGGGCTCTGGTGGACTTTGCCTTGTTAAAGAGCTTCCTGCAGGATTTCCTCATATTACTTAATTCCGTAGACCACCATGGTGGTCGATGTTTCCCCCTTGGTAAGTGAAAAAAATAGGTAAGTGAAAATAAAAAATGAAATAAAACTTTAAGGAAGTCACTAAATGTATATCTCTTTGCAGAAAACTAAAATTATGGATTCTACATTCTTGAAAACATTAAAAAGCTGTCCGATGAAAAAATGGTGGACAATTAACTGGAACTGCTTCAAATAGTTAATAATAATTGGTACGTCAATATGAAAAATTAAATCAACACTTTAGAGAAGTCACTAAATTTAAATCTTCTTGCAGAGAACTAAAATCTTTGGATGCTACATTCTTGCAAACATTAAGAAGCTGACCAACGAAAAATGAGTGGCTTATCGACAAGAAAAAGTTTCCAGAAACATTACAAGTGCAACCAATTAAAATTGGTAAAAACAACAAATTGTTGAAATCAACAACTTCTTGATGAAAATGTGCATCACATCGTTAGTTTAATTCATATGCTATTATCAGTTTAAAATGGATATTTTGTGAATTCCTTCTGCTGGAAATCAATTCTAACACGCGGTCCAGTACGTTCCTAATTTCAAATTGCCCGCATGTTAATAATTTTTAATGCTGTTTTATGACACCAAAAGGAAGGAAATCGAATTATCAATGCAAAAGTGTTTACTAATAATGTTTAAGATATTTAAAGTTTTGTTTTGTTTTGTTTTTTTTTTTTTCTTCTTATTTGTTGATATGTTTAATAAGATTATTATTTATCAATTGGTATTGTAGTGTATTATGTAGTGTAGTGTATTATTATATATTTTATTTTGATGAAAATGAATAAATTATACAAAATTCATAGAATTTTGGCTTTGACTTTCAATTTGAAGTGGGGATACCATTCATACAAATTTAGGTTGAAAAGTATTTGCAACGATGTTAATTTTGAATTTGACTCGTATCGAAATTTGTTTGACAAATTATTGAGTAGCTATGCATTTCAATTTGAGGATAACACTTGAGATATTATTGCTAATGTGTTGAATTTCACTTTTTTTTTCAAACGTTTGTGTTTATTGGGATGCTGGTTTTCAGCTTGAAAACTGAACATAGTACTCAGCTTTAGAAGTGACACTACCCGAGAGTATTTATACCATGGTAGTAAATTACATACATTTTCAAGTACCCACTATTTGGTATTAAGTACCCACTATATAGTTTATTATTATCATAAACACTTCGACACACGTGTTGTGAGATTCCCCAACTTATTTCTTGATTAAATCTTAGTTTCCAGCAAAATGTATTTGATGTACACTTTAAACGAGAATGGTGAACGTGTTTACACCCTGAAGGTAATTAAATTTTCTGAGAATATAGTGTTTGTGTTTAATAGATTCCATTTCTTTTATTGTTGATTAGAAACGAACCGATGATGGACAGCCAACTATTTCTGCACATCCAGCTCACTTTTCTCCAGAAGATAAATACTCCAGACAGCGTTTGACTATTAAGAAACGTTTCGGTTTGCTAATTACACAAAAACCTGAACCAGTTTACTAAGAAATGCATTAGCCTAGTTTTTCTTTTAGTATTTAGATTTTCGTAATTGATAAAACTTCTTGGATCCATAGATATAAACCTACAAATAAAAAGTATTTTCACAAATTTCTATTCGTTATATTAATTTTAGATTAGTACTAAACGGTTTCATTTGGGTTATAAGGCCAGATCAAATATTACCCACGAATAAGGATATCCGTTTAGCGAACCGCAAAGCTTGAATATTAAGAATAAAAATAGAAAAAGATTTGGACGCAACTAATGAAATTGGGGGTGCCTGTGTCCAAAAACAAAATAAGAACATAGGATCTACGTGATTCGTCTATTCATAATTTCTCATTCTTAGTATAAGTTGTGAAACAAAACTCCTATACGACTAATTTGAACTAGAGGTCAGTCAATTACAGTTAAAAATTGTAAAGAAAAGAGGGAAGAGGCAGTCGAAAACTATATTCCAATTTCTCTAGCTTTTTTCAATAAAATTGTACTAGCTATATGAAAGGCATAGTATTTTGTCAGAACTATTTTCCATGAAATATTTGAGAACCCATATTTAGAAATGCATTAGCCTAGTTTTTCTTTTAGTATTTAGATTTTTCGTAATTGATATTCTTGGATCCATAGATATAAAGCTACAAATAAAAAGTATTTTCACAAATTTCTATTCGTTATATTAATTTTAGATTAGTACTAAACCGTTTCATTTGGGTAATAAGGCCAGAGCAAATATTACCCATGAATAAGGATATCCGTGTAGCGAACCGCAAAGCTTCAATATTAAGAATTAAAAATAGAAAAAGATTTGGACGCACCTAATGAAATTGGGGGTGCCTGTGTCCAAAAACAAAATAAGAACATAGGATCTACGTGATTCGTCTATTCCTAATTTCTCATTCTTAGTATAAATTGTGAAACAAAACTCCTATACGACTAATTTTACAATCCCACGGCGGCGGGTTCTACGCACCGGATTGACCCGATGGATACCAGCCATCGGCCAGCGGCTGCCACCTCAGTGTACGTGTACGTGTTGTACGACTAATTTGAACTTCAGGTCAGTCAATTACAGTTAAAAATGGTAAAGAAAAGATGGAAGAGGCAGTTGAAAACTATTCCAATTTCTCTAGATTTTTTCAATAAAATTGTACTAGCTATAAGAAAGGCATAGTATTTTGTCAGAGCTATTTTCCATGAAATATTTGAGAACCCATATTGTATATGGGCTGATTTGGGTTTCCACATGCTTTGGTATATTTCTTATATAAGAATCCATTATTTTTATGAAATGTATACGAAGTTTACCCAAAACCGATATTCCTCAAAATTATTTAGATATTTTTTCCAACAATTATTTATTCTAACTAAAAATGACGATTCAAACCGGCAGTGTAATCATATAGTCGGGTATTTTTAAATTCTCCCCTCATGTCCAATACATAAAACAATGAACGATTGCGAACTTTTAGAGGCAAATGGACATTGGCAATTTCTCGAGGTTGTTGGGCTGAAACATCCTTCAGAGGTACCGTCATGATACGGTTATGACCAAATGGACCATAGGTTACTAAAGTAACATCCCTTCCACCTTTTCTCAATATGAGGAAACGAACCGAACGTAGAGTAAACATCCAAACGGCATAGAGGATACCATATCCTTGAAATGAAAAAATAATGAATAGTTTGTTATGCAAAGCAGCTTTAATAATGCTTACCTATAGCGAAACTCATAATTGTTATGCCATTGCGATATTTGTTTTCACCCAAATTGATCTTTTCGTACCACGCTAATTCTTCCCCTTCTCTTTGTTCAACCGGAGCATCCCGCAATGATGTAAATGCAAAATGTGACAAATAAGTCCAAAATACAAATTGACATATTCCAAAAATATTGATAATTTTAAAGAATTTTGGATTCTCGTATTTGTACAAAATAACGTCTTTGGGAACATTAGTGTTTACATCATAAGCCTTTGTGCAAAATTGCCGACTGTTGTGTCTGGCGGGGCTTGCTTTTGTTGTGAAGGTGAGGACCGCTTTGAGCTTATGTATTAAAGGTTGTCGACTCAATAAACACACGTTTTGCTGATGACTAGATACAACTTTTACTGGATTTATTAATAATCTCAATAAACTGCTCATATTTCCTTTTTAATTTCAAATCGACCTAACCAAAATTTATCAGCTGTTTGCAACAAATTCCATAGACCAAGGAAGGTATAGACATCTCAAGTGAATTCACAGCGCTGTAGTTTGTCTGCACCGTAGAGGGCTCTTTTTGGTCTGCACACCTTTTTTGTAATACAAATTCACTGATTTGTGCGGTAATTCTCGTTTTTCAAAAAGAAATTCAGTCACTTGACTGCGCAATTGAGTGGAATGACTGCGCTCTGCAAATAAACAAAACCATAGTGATTTATTAAGATATGTCTCTATTTTAATTGGTCTATGGTCTCTATTTTAATTGGTCCATGGTCTCTATTTTAATTGGTCTATGAGCGCATCATAGATCAAGGAAGGTATAGATATCTCAAGTGAATTCACAGCGCTGTAGCTTGTCTGCACACCGTAGAGGGCTCGTCTGCAATTGAGTGATTTTTTAATTCAGTTTTAATTTGTTTTTTTCTTTGTTTTATTGATGAAAGCTTATAAAATATTGTAAAAGTTTATAAAATTCTATCCATCCACACCTTTTTTGTAATGCAAACTGACTGATTTGTACTGTTATTCTCGTTTTCCAAAAAAAAATTGAGTGACTTGATTGCGCAATTACTATAGTTTATTTGGACGGAATTTATTTTATTTAAAAAAAAAATGTTTTTTGCTATATAAATGGCAAGTCCTAACTTTATTAATTCATTTAAGCCAGTGTATTATATAAAATACCCAAAATGTGTTTCAAATAAAAGTATTATATGAATTTCACATTAATTAATGTTAATACGAGTATCAATATTATTGTTACGCTTTTATATTGCGGCGTCTTTAATAAAGGCCGGTACTCTGTTCGGTTTTCGCGTTGAAACTCCATACAAAACCAAAAAATGCGAAAAATTTGCGAAATTTTTTCCATTTGTGATACTTTGTTTTTTCGTGTTGAAAAACTGACGTTTATAGCACGGCGCCATTTGCAATGTGAATTAAGAAATAATTTATTTATTAAAAACTATTTGTGCGGGTTTATAAATCAAACACGGACCATATTTTTGTTCCGAAACTATACAAAGGATCAAAGGAATAGCAGATCAATTGCCCAAGGAAAAATAAAATGTTATTTTGTAAAAACAAGCAACAACCACCAACTTAATCCAATATCGCTCCCTGTAAAATAGCGCTCCAAGCTACCTAAAAAAACGCCGCTTTCTATGTGCGAAATAATGGTTTCGATAAAAATTTTTCGCACCAACAAACAGAGTACCGGCCTTAACCCGATAATTAAAAAGCAGTTCTTTTCTAATAACGACAATCTACAAGTTATTTGCTTATGCGATTTACACATTATTAGTTATTCCGGACGGAATTACAGACAATTAGTTATTCCGGATGTCGAACATATCCCATATATTGTGCACATTACAAGTTAAGTCCGAAGGCATAATCGATACTGCTCCATGTTTATGGGATCGATAACACATTTACCGATTATTTAGTCATCGCCGACAATTCATATCGATTGGCCACATTGTAAGATTCTTTACAAACACCGACATTCCGTCCGAAGTAACTGATAGTCTGTAAAGCGCATAAGAACACAAAAGAAGTTTAGGAAAGTACTAGAAAATAAATAGATGATTCTAACAAGTGATGACGTAATTTGATCGTTAAAATTTGGAGATTTTACAAATTTTTATAGGATTGGAGCCGCTGTAACAAAATTTTCTTCTAGTGTGAACGGTCCACAATATGCAAATTATTCGCATACGTTACGCTACGTTCGTAGCACTAACGGATAAAAAAAAAACTAACCAGCAAACCATCTGTTTTTTCCTCCACAACGAGAAGTTCAATACTTCGTGTATTCCAGAATAGTTATATAAAAATGGCACAAAAGGGCAATACAGCAGTTAACTTCTTCAAAAGCATCTACCACAATGAATTTCAATGGTAATTCATGAAGAAGCAATTGGCATAATCTATCGGAAACATTTGTAAATCTAACCTCATTCTTTTCAATGTTTATATCCAGGTCCGTGGTCAAAAGTTTTGGTTTGTTTTTCTTGGGCGTACGTATTGCCAAGGAATTTGTCGGAGTGGAGATAATGCCAGCAATTACTCATTAAAACTGTTCTTGATAGTGTCTAAGTATATATAAGAGAGTATTGTGGAGTTACATTTTTATTATTAAAAATGTTTTAAAAATAACAAAATTACCTAAAAACAAAAATTTAACATATTTCAACTTATAGTTATCAATGGTTCTCAACTTGAAGCATGTCTTTGATTCTGTCATTGTTCACATCAATTTCATTTATTAAGCTTTGTGCCAGGTTCTGCGGTGTTAGCTCTCGTTTAAGAAAGTTCGCCACTAATTGACGTGAGGGAATGCCGCCTCCATGAGCTAAGACTTCTCGGCGATATTTTTCACCAGATTCGCGGTTGAATGGGTTAGCCTCAAAGTAGGATTGCCATATCCAAGATGCAATGGTCTTTGATATCAAGTACGAGTAATACTTGGCACCATATCCTACTAAATGGGAAAATCGCAATTGCCAAGCCTGAAAAACAAAAATTTCTATTTTGTCTCACTTTTTATTTTACAAGGATAAACTTACCGTGTTATTCACATACAGCAAACTATAGTATTCACCCTGTGCATTCTTCAAAGTTTCCGTCGTATTTGTTCCTTGCTTTGTTGGATCCCCATGGTATATTTGATCTAAAGCTGAGTAGAAAACTTGTAGTTGGGTTTCGCTAGCTGAGAACAGATTTTTTGAAGCACACAAACGCTGCAACATTTCCTCAGACATAGGTTTGTGTGTCTGAAAGTGCTTGGCAAAAGTACGCAGCACTCTTGGGTCACTAGCAAAGTATTCCATTAATACTGATGGTACTTCGGCAAAGTCAGTGGAACACCTAGTTCCGGTTACATGTTGATATTCCGTTCTAGCTAACATAGAATGCATTGCATGACCCATTTCATGGAATAAATTATCAACTCTCGAAGGAGTAAGCAAGGTTGGACCAGTCCAACGAGGCTGAGAGAGATTAAGCATAACCACAACTATTGGCAATTGGTAAGAACCATCACTTAATCGTTTTCCACCTTGTATAGTAAAATGACAGTCTTGATTGGGTTTTCCATTTCGTTCAAAGAAGTCGCAATATATGTAACCCAGAAGGCCTTCTCTTTCATGAACAACAGATAGTTTATAGATATCATTGTGCCAAGATTCACCTGGTTCCATATCGGTATTTTGTAAACTAATGCCGTACAAGGATTGCATCAAATTGTCCAAGCCTTGCATACAACCGCCCAGACTGAAATATGGTAAAAATTCGCTAGCATTTGCATTAAGGGCGTTTTTCTTCATAACTGATGTAAAGTATGGAGTATCCCAAGCAGCCAATGTGGCCTGTTGATTGCCGCTTTCTTTTCTTTTCATTTTTTCCATAATATGAAAATCTGCCTCTGCGCGGGGCCTTAAATCTCTGGTTAATTCATCAATGAATTCTTTGACCATTTCTGGACTTTCCATTGTACTCGAATTTAAAGCTCGATGGGCATATGTTTCAAAACCACATATTTTAGCCAATGCATGACGACACTTCAATAGGTCTGTCAATAATTCCTCTTGCCTTTCCGAAGGATACAAGTATAGCTTGTAAGCTGCTTCACGCGCTTGACCATTTGTGGAGTTTGTGTATAGGCCAGATACAAGTATATGGTCGCCATCAGAAGGGAAATAATTTCTTATGGATTCATGCACTTGAGACCGAGGATAAGAAGTGGGTTGAATGGCTCCATGCATGAACTTTTGCCCCAACTGCAAAATGTAATCATTTAAACGAACCACTTTTTCCCGTTCATCTTCTTTTAAGTGTATACCAGATTGCTCAAAATCAAAGAGGAACAATTTGGCAACATGTGTGTCTACATCTGTCGTGGGAACAATGTCACCATTGTGAGCCACTTGACTAAGCGTTGTATACAATTGTTTGTGAGTATTAAGATTTTCAACAATTCCACTAATACTTATGCACGCGTCCTCAGCAGCCTGGGCATATTTGGCCTGGGGATGAGCTACCCGTATAAACTCTGACAAATCTGCAACTTTGCATAATGAATCCGAGAGTTCATCGAAGATCTGCACCATTTTTCTTTTGCGTTGTGGTGAGATGGCTTCCTCTATTAATTCGTCCGTTTGATTAGTGACATTATCCTTTAGTAGAAAAAATCCCTCATGGTTCTTTAGCTCCGGCATACAGAATAAGCCCTAATAATGATATAGAAAACTGGTAATGTTGTTCAATATATTATGTAGTAGACAAATTTATCTTACCACTTCGTTACGTGTGAAATTAATTTTTTTGTAAGGCGGGGCATTGAACGCTGTCGCCAGTGGCGTCCATGTGGTGACGTTTTTGTTCCACCAAGATTTAAGCACGCGTGAAGTTGGTCTTTTTAACAGGATCATGGTGTTACTATTAAAATATCCTAGACTCTTCTCAGAGTCTGCCTGGTGTGTGTTTACTAGTTAATTTCCAAAACAAACAGCTGACTATCAGCTGTCACTATAAGAATAATTCAATACACTCGAGGAAATCCCGCATTTTTTGTAGTTCAATCAAAGATAAGGGCTGTTCAGGTAAATTACGGAACAAATCTACTTTAGCACAAGTTCTTAAAATTAACAAAATTTTTTTGAGTTTAGAGAAGGGATTTTAAATCGAAATTGTTAAGTAAAAAATTTGTCGGAAAATCCTAGTTTTCGAAATATCGACATTTGAAAATCGGTATTTTCCTTTATATATTTTTTAATTCTGACAGTCATTTTTCATGAAATCAATAAAATTTTGCGTATTTGGTAAAAATAGTACATTTTAAGCAGAAAATATTAAATAAAAATTTTGTCGGAAGATCGTAGTTTTCGAGATATCGATGGTTTTGTTTATTTGCAGAGCGCAGTCATTCCACTCGATACGATTTTAGCAACTAAATTCGAACTTAATACCCACCTTATAGTGTGAACATACTTAATACCCACCTTATACTGTGAACGCAGTACTAAACCATAAATAACGTCGTTGAACTACGTAGTTTGTCAATGCCGTCTTATTTACGCCGGCGGTAGAATAAAAGCGCTCCAAGCGCACAATCATCGCCACTTGGGTGTCGAAGATCGTCGTCTGGTCAGACGTATTCGTGATGTGGTGAGGGGGACGATGGAACGCTTTTGAATTAGGATAGAATTTGAAAACAGCAGTAAATAACAGGACTGGAGGAAAAATATTGGAGACGATGGCAACTTATTCCAATCCGCATTGGCTCCTGTGCCACATACGAAATTCTTTCATATCCACTGATGATACTGGAATGTGTGAGACCGTAATGGTTAGTGACGATTTGCCCAAACACTATCTTAAGAAGTACAATCAGGGCAATCAACACCAACAGCAGATTAGACGGGGATTGGGTCAACAACCTCAAGTGCATCATCGCAACTACGATCCACCATTGCAGGAGGTCGACTTCTTTTGTTATCCGGGTTTGGACCAGAGTGATGACGAAGATGTTGATTTAACCGCTCAGTCATTTGACATTCAAATGTATCCTGAAGTTGGAGCCCATCGCTTCCGATCGAACACGGCACAAAAATTGGAGAAGATGGACATTGCTCGACGCAAGGCGGCTAAGACAAAGTGTGTCAACTACGAAGATGAAATTGTACAACCCGATCGTAGTGACTTTTTTCTTCGAAAACCAGTGAAGGTGTTACCACAATTGGACCCTGTAGAAAATGGTGGCGAAGGAGAGGAAATAAATGAAAAACTTAAAAGCAAACTCTCTCTACAATTGGCAAACAGTCCCAAGCAAGTAATGAATAAATTTCAAGAGTATGCAAAATTTGACGGCACCTCCCAATCGGGGATTCAGACTAAACGCATCAATGTCTTCCTGAGTATGTTGCCGGAAAAAGAAAGAAATTATCCATTAAAAATATGTGTCCTTTCCTATGCAAAAATATCAGAGGTATGAAATGTTTATTTTAAATTACTATTATGATTAATATTATTGACACTATATATTTTTGGTATCAGGTAATAGGTTTGGTTTGTTACAAAGCTAGTATTGAATTTCCAAACTTACCACTGAAATCCATACGGCATTATGGCTTATATATGACTGAAGATACAGATGATCTGGAGACTTTCCCCCCTTTAGATAACTGTGAGCCATGTTCTAAATTTGGCTTTTCACATTTGACATTGGCAGAACGGAGAGCTTTGCCCAATCATGGACATGCAAATGGCCCTACTAAGTCGATGACATCAGAAGAAGATAAATCCCGTATAGCAGCCATGGCTGTGAGTTCCCTCAACAACAGTATAACTGGAGTTGATGGTGCCATTCGTGGTGTAGAGGATAGAGACGATATTGATGGTAGTCATAACAATACTGGATGTGAAGGCCGTGTTGATGACCTCGAGGAAAGAATTTTAAGTCAGGATGATATGTTAGAAGCTCCCGTATATCGCACTTTTACCCTCAACATTATTGACAAGAAGTTTTTCAAGACTGAAGTAGTTTTGGGCATTTCGGGTGAACGCATCGAAATCGATCAACACAAAAATGGTAAATTTTGGACCAAGCAAAGAGCTGTTACATATCCTATTGATGCCGTAGCTCATTGCGAAATTGTCGAGAAACGTACCATGAAAGCTATTCTGCGCATATGGCTAAAATCGGCATCGGCTATAAATACATCGGGTCTAAATGATACCAAATCAACTTCATTAAACACAACTACCCATTCACCCACCAGCCCTGGACATTATGCATCTCCATTCAATTTTCTCAGCAATTCCAATATAAGTGGTACAGCATCCAGCCAAAGTATGCGTTTCAAACACTATGATTTTGAGACAACGTTACCCACAGCCGAGCAAATTTTGAAAAAACTAAATTGTATTTTGGAAGTGACCACATCGGATGTAAGACGCGAGTTCCTTAATGTGAAACAAAGGAAATTGGAGAAAAGTCAAGCCAAAAAACATCTCAAATTGTAGTATTGGAAAAATGTCTATGTGCAGTGCTATCGTTATTTTATGCATCATTCTTGTGTGACAGGAAAGTGTAGAAATTTCAGTGCTGTTCTATTGCAATATCAATCACAACCATACGAAGTGTACGAGTACTATTAAGCAATTAAGGCAATTGCCACAAAGGTCCTTAGTCTGGAAAGGAAGGTAAATGAAACGAAACACAGATTTTACACTATTGGTTTGAATAAAGTTTGAAAATATTCTGAAATGAAAATGAAAGTGCACTTACATTTTTAAGTGCATTTCTATACGAATGAAAAATAGAAATAAAAAACAGTACAATTATGTGAACATCGAGAGACAATTTTCTCATATTTACTATTTTTCAGTATAGAATTTTCAAATTTCAAATTAACAAACCCAATGAAACCTTTTTCAAATCAAATGAACCGTGTAGAATTAACACACCATGGAATCTGAAAATTCGTTTTTTTATTATTTTATTACAAACGAAACAAAGATTTTACACTATTGGTTTGAATAAAGTTTGAAAATATTCTGAAATGAAAATTAAAGTGCACTGAACTGGCGTTACATTTTTAAGTGCACTTCTATACGAATGAAAAATAGAAATAAAAAACAGTACAATTATGTGAACATCGAGAGACAATTTTCTCATATTTACTATTTTTCAGTATAGAATTTTCAAATTTCAAATTAACAAACCCAATGAAACCTTTTTCAAATCAAATGAACTGTGTAGAATTAATACACCAAGGAATTCGTTTTTTTATTATTTATTATATCAAGTAGAATTGAATTGTTATAAGAATCCTTTTTGCATTTTTATAATGAGTTTTATAATCATCAAAATGTTATCAGAATGTTAACCTCTGCCGCGCGAAAAATTAATAAGTGAAGTGAACAATGTCTTAAGAAACAGGGTACAAAATGAAGCCATAGGAAAGAATTTCGGTTGGTAGAAAAGACAATTCCTGGAGCCCAACAATCAGATTTTTATTTAATTCCACAGATCCATCAAGGAAACGGACTGGGATGTCATACAGATTACTTTCTAAATTGATTATGGAGGTCAATTGGCAGAAAAGTAAGATTTGGTATACTTAACTCATATGCCATCGTTTCAGAATAATTCATCATCAGCCCTCAAAAACTTGCTCCCAAATTCCATCAGTGAAACTATTACGATGTATAGTTTAGGTAATCCTTAGTTGAAATAGCCTCCAGATAAATGGATCTTGGACAAAATTGGCTGTGATCTGGTCGGTGACCTAAATATATATATGGCAAAGTTGTTCCATGGCAGTATGGTGTGATATATTCCTAACAACGGATCAGACGTAGGATTATGCTTTCTCATTGCTCTTAAAAATTTTTTGGTCGATTATCGTCTTGTAAAGAAACCAAACTTTGGTTTTAAAGAATCGAATTTTCAAATCGTGATAAGTTGAAACTGAGTTTTATTTTACAAAAAGGTTTTTACTAGGAAACTCGTAATAAACGTCTAGATCCCAGCAACCTGACTTTTCAGGAATATACTCAATTCAAATCTTTCGATTGGTGGATCTATAATAGCTCCCTATAATCAGACCATCTGATTTAATTTCCCTTCGGTTTGGAGTCTGCATTTAACATGATGGATGTTAAAGATTGATGACACGTCCTTTTTAGAGGCTTATTTGTTAAGTCTCGATTAGGCGTCTAAGCGCTCCGAAATAGTTTTAATTCGATTTTATTCCTAATTTGCCTAAAATTTGACAGTTCTTGAGGATGCATGAACAGACGTGTTGAGATTTCGATATCGATTAATATTTAGTTAGAAAGCAACTAAATTTCAACCGGAGAAGATGAATTGCTCTCCTCCAAGAGGATCCGGAAGTCAAATCTGGGAATCGGTTTATACGGGGGCTTTATATAATTATGAACCGATGTGGATCAACTTTTGCATGGTTGTTAATGGGCATATACTAACATCACGTACTAAATTTCAGCCGGATCGAGTGAAATTGTCTCCTCTAAAAGGCAGTCAAATCTGGGGATCTGTTAATATGGGGGCAATATATTTATGGACTGATATTAACAATTTTAGCACGATTGTTAGAAAGCACATACTGACCTGCGAGGAAGTCGATAGCTTGTTTCGTTGGGTGGTTAGCGGTATTTCAACAGACGGACGGATGAACATTGCTAGATCGACTCAGAATTTCACTACGAACCACAATATATGTTCTTTATGGGGTCGGAGACAAATATGTTACAAGCGGAACCCCATCCTATAGTGGAGGGATTAAAAACACATAGAGACTTATTTCCTATCTAAAATCGAGATTAGACTGAATTTTTAACAACCCGAGATATTTCCCAAATTTTATATTGATATATTCATCTTAAATCTATATACCAAAGACTTCCTTACTAAGCGACCCAGTGGATTTTAAATTTAGTAATAAAATAAATTTCACAAAATGTTTAGTTATAAGATAGATACACACACATACATACATACATCAATTATTATATCAATCACTAGCGACATTAAATCAGCTTTAAAAAGTTAGGAATGATGTAAAATATTTCGATTAGTTTTTAATGGTAAGTTCAGTCTATAGGAATTAAATATCATATTAATATATTAATTGAAATAAAAAAAGCTCGTAAAAAACAAAAAGATAATGGTTAATAAATTTACATCATGCATAAAGATTAATCATTAATTTATATAATTTTCAAATTTCTCTTGACAGTTGAAAATAAAATAAGTAAATTCAGAAAATAAATAAATAAATAAATTCAAATTTTGAATTACAAATGGAGAAAGTATTTTTATTTTTATATTTTAAATATCCACAGCCTTTAAATTTATTTATTTAATTTAAGCATATCCTGTACAACAAGATTAATGTCTTATAATTAAAGTACAGGAATTTTAATAAAAAAAAAACAATATCCGTTATAAATTTAAATAGCAAAAATGAATCATGATAATAATAATTTAAAGTGAATCATGATAATATAAACATGAACATGAAAATATGTTTAAAATTAAAATTAAATTGAAAGTTTTAATAAATTGAAAAAAAGTTTTGAACATTTGTGTGTTTATAACAAAGTAATTATTAAATAAATAAATTTAAAGTATCAAGTAAAAGGGAGCCACAGTGGTGCAATGGTTAGCAAGCCCGCCTTGCATACACAAGGTCATGGGTTCGATTCCTGCTTCGACCGAACACCAAAAAGTTTTTCAGCGGTGGATTATCCAACCTCAGTAATGCTGGTGACATTTCTGAGGGTTTCAAAACTTCTCTAAGTGGTTTCACTGCAATGTGGAACGCCGTTCGGACTCGGCTATAAAAAGGAGGTCCCTTGTCATTGAGCTTAACATGGAATCGGGCAGCACTCAGTGATAAGAGAGAAGTTCACCAATGTGGTATCACAATGGACTGAATAGTCTAAGTGAGCCTGATACATCGGGCTGCCATTTTGTTCTTGATAGGTTAGGTTAACCTAACCTATTAAAAAAAAAAAAATACAAAACAAAACAGTTAAAAAATAATATGTGTAAAAGATTGATAACTGGATTAATTAGTTTGCGAAGACTGGTAATGAACAAAAATTAATTTTTTAAATTTCATTTTGTTGTTAGTTTGCTGCAAATTATTAGGTAGATAATTCCAGAGACGTATGGTGTAAACAAAGAAATGCCACTCAGAGACTAGGCTTCGATACCGCATTGGAACAATTTTTTTTACCCCTGTAAACAATTCGCATCCGTATGACAAAGAGGGCATGACATAACAGGTTGGCTGATAAGTCCCCGGTCTAACAAAGAAAAACATATTTATTTGTCAAAGTTCGTTTCTTATTATACAACAAGAGCGATACAACGATTATAACGACCTTCCAATTTTTTGATACCATTTTGGTAGTACTCCTTCGGTTTTGCCTCAAAATAGGCTTCAGTTTTGGCGATCACCTCTTCATTGCAGCCAAATATTTTCCCTGCGAGCATCCTTTCGAGGTCTGAGAACAAGAAAAATTCGCTGGGGCCAGAACTGGAGAATACGGTGGGTAGGGAAGCAATTCGAAGCCCAATTCATGAATTTTTGCCATCGTTCTCAATGACTTGTGGCACAGTGCGATGTCTTGGTGGAACAACACTTTTCTTCTTCATATGGGGCCGTTTTGCCGATTTTGACCTTCAAACGCTCCAATAACGCCATATAATAGTCACTGTAGATGGTTTTTCCCTTCTCAAGATAATCGATAAAAATTATTCCATGCGCACCCCAAAAAAACAGAGGCCATTTCTTTGCCAGCGGACTATTGAGTCTTTCCACGCTTCGGAGACGGTTCACCGGTCGCTGTCCACTCAGCCGACTGTCGATTGGACTCAGGAGTGTAGTGATGGAGCCATGTTTCATCCATTTTTGGTCAAATGTGAGCTCGCGCGGCACCCCATTTGCACAGAGCTTCCGCACATCCAAATATCAATGAATGATATGACCAATACATTCCTTTGATATCTTTAAGGCCTCTGCTATCTCGATCAACTTCATTTTACGGCCATTCAAAATCATTTTGTGGATTTTTTTGATGTTTTCGTCGGTAAACACCTCTTTCGGGCATCCACTGCGTTCACCGTCCTCCGTGCTCATTTCACCACGCTTGAATTTTGCATACCAATCAATTATTGTTGATTTCCCTGAGGCAGAGTCCGGAAACTCATTATCAAGCCAAGTTTTTGCTTCCACCGTATTTTTTCTCTTCTAAAACAGTATTTTATCAAAACACGAAATTCCTTATTTCCATTTTTTCACAATAACAAAAGTTGCTTCACAAAAGACGCTCTATCTCACAAACTAATTGACTTACAGACGTCAAATTTTGACACGAATCATTTGAAGGTTGGTACTATATAAAAATAATATGCATTTAATACTAGCGACGCCATCTATGTGTCAGACCGGGGACTTATCAGCCAACCTGTTATGTCTTAGCAAGCAGAATCCTAGTCTTCAATGGAGTCAAACTGTGTGCAAACCATAATGATCTCAAGTTAGCATATGCCTGATCTACCACAATATTAACATGATCCGTCCAAGACAACTTACTATTCATGACAATGCTAAGGTTCCTAGCAGAAGAAACAATGCCTATTCGTAGTCCATCAATTCTGACATCCGGTTCATAAGGAATCTGTAAGCCCCGCCTGTGTAGCACTAAGCACTTTGACTTCAATGGATTAAGGAATAGACCATTAGCAGTCGCCAACCTATGAATGGCTGCCAGATCATCATTAAGCCTCCTAATCAGGATCTCGTAAGAATTAAGATCCTGTGCAAGATATATCTGAATATCGTCAGCATACATATGAATCATGCTATTGAGTAAAATGCCTGGTAAATCATTAATATATACCGAGAAAAGAAGTGGCCATAGCGTCGAACCCTGTGGAACACCTCGTTACATGTGGAATGGGTCTGATATTCCATTTCTCGTATAAACCGTCTGTACCCTTCCAGCAAGATACGATGCTAAAAGACGCGTCGCGCTTCGAGAGAAATTAAAAAGATATCTCAATTTGAGACATACAAGGTCGTGATCCACTGCGTCAAATGCCTTTGAGTGATCAAGTAATAGGAGCATAGATACCTTCCCACTATCTTGTTCCTTTCTCAAATCCTCGCAGTATCTACAGCCATCCTAGACCCCCGTCGTAGCGGGTTACTTAAAGATTAGAGAAAAATGGGAGTAAATTTACAGAATTTAGATTTTAAATCAAGGCGTTGAAGTCAAGCTCCTGATGTCAAATCGGGAGTTTGGTTAATATGGGGCTATCCCAACCAATGGTCCGAGACACACCAAATTCGGCACATATGTTATATAAGAATTAAAATAAAATGGCCCAAATAGTTCGTGCTTAGATATCAATATGATGCTAAGGTATTAAAATGTTCAACTAATAGAGGACGAAAAACATTCGTATGGGGAAAAATGAGTAGTTTCTCATAGACTGAATTTTGAATTCTCGGGAGATCGGTCTTTTTTGGGGCTATAGCGAACTGTAGACCGATTCACTCCATATTGGGCAAACACTTATTTGCGGTCCTAAAATCCTTATACGTTTCAATTTTGAGAAAACTCGAAAAAATGCGGCTTCTAAAAGCCCAAGAAGTCAAATCGGGAGATCGGTATATATGGGGATTATACCAAACTAGATACTGGGATCATACCATACTAGAAACTATTTGTGTTCCTATAATTCCTCTATATTTACAATTGCAGGCAAATCGAATAATTGTAAGGCATCGATTTATATGGGACTATCAAGTAAATTTCGAAGATGGACCGAGCCCATCTTCGAAATTTATTGCCTTCAACGAATATGTGACAAATTTCAGGCCAATATCGCCATTATTGAAGGCTGCGATTAAAACAGACAGACAGATGGATAGACAGACAAATGCCTGATTGAATTGCGATCTAGTGAACAACAAATACATGGACAGACAGACGCGCACCAAGTTTGGGAGGAAAAAAATATTTTCTGGCGCGTAATACTTTCCATGGCTTTAGTGCCCTGAAAAGATCACTTTTTTGAGTGTGATAGAGGCCAGGTCGACTTCTATGTTGCAAAAAAAAAAAATACACATTCGCCAGGAATCCTAGCCGTTGGGACCAAATTTTAGTCCAAGTATCCTCATTTATAACTTTAGTAGTGACTTCAAATTGTAGCAACATTTGTGGTTTTTTAATTCGAAATGAATTGTTTTCAGTTTATTTACGTTTAAACCTAATGTTAGAATATTTATGAAACTATACTTCCTAATGATCTTTTCATTTCTATTTGTTGTAAAGCTAGCAACTTTTGCTAACACTTCCGAGTCAACTTTTCCAAACAATAACATTGTGCAATTTTCAAAACTATCTGATCATCCTTGAAATGTTTGTTCGCTTGACATTCAAAAGCTATTGCAAACATGTACTTCCTGTCTATGGAACCGTTATTGCTAGCAATTGTAATTAATGGAACTAATACTATTGCTATGTGAGAGTAGCCACTAAGAAATTATTCTGGAACGTCATTATACATCACACTGCCATATGATCAATTGAAGCTGGCACATTTTAAAAACATCTAGAAGTCATTTGTATGTGATGTTCGATGAGGTGGAAATAATAAGCATTCCTATACTTTCTCAATCTAGGTATCTATGCCTTTATTTCCTGTAAACTTGTTTATTATTTTTTTTGCGGTCTTACACTGTACACAGAACAAAAATATTATACAATCACGAAATGAATGGATCCAATTAATTTATTTGAAATCGTTGCAATCACGAGAATGAACAATCACAGAATTAATTAGAAATAATAAATATACTTGATTAAAATTTGTTAAAATTTCAATTAATTTTTATACCCACCACCATAGAATGGTGACGGGGGTATAATAAGTTTGTCATTCCGTTTGTAACACATCGAAATATCGATTTCCGACTATATAAAGTATATATATTCTTGATCAGGGAGAAATTCTAAGACGATATAACGATGTCCGTCTGTCTGTCTGTCTGTTGTAATCACGCTACAGTCTTCAACAATGAAGCAATCGTGCTGAAATTTGTCTGCAGGCAGGTCAAGTTCGAAGATGGGCTACATCGGTCCAGGTTTTGATATAGGCCCCATATAAACCGACCTCCCGATTTGGGGTCTTGGGCTTATAGAAATCGTAGTTTTTATCCAATTTGCCTGAAATTTGAAATCTATAGGTATTTTACGACCATAAAGAGGTGTGCCAAAAATGGTGAGTATCGGTCCATGTTTTGGTATAGCCCCCATAAGAACGATCTCCCGATTTAACTCCTTGGGTTTCTAGAAACCGTAGTTTTTATCTGATTTGCCCGAAATTGTAAATATTCTGGTATTTTAGGCTCACAAAAACGTGTATCGGATTAAGTTTTCATCGGACCATTTGTTAATTTGTTAATATAGACCGACTTCACTTCTTGAGGGTGTAGAAGGCGCACTGATCATGAAAATTGCTTGAAACTCAATGTAAAATTTCCAGATTTTACATCTAGAGATTTAAGATTTCAAATCAAGACGTTATTTTATAATTTTCTTGCACACTTACAAGAGATGTTAATGATTCCTCTAAAACTCAAACAAAAATAGTTCTTATAAATCCAGAATCTGATATAGTCCTCATAGGTGAAATCTTTAAATTTATCTTCGGGAAGTGTCCTCAAGTCCTCAAGCCCTCCTGAAATTTCAAAGGAAACCCTAATATTTGGTTCATGGTGGTGGGTATTTAAGATTCGGCCCGGCCGAATTTAGTGCTGTATATACTTGTTTGATACCATTTTGGTAGTACTCCTTCGGTATTGCCTAAAATATGAAAAAAAAGAAGTAGTTAAAATAATTGAGGACATGTTTGGAAGTACTTTTAAAGTTGTGCCTTTAGAACAACTCACAATTTTCTTGCTGGGAAAAGTGTGGAACTACTTTTAGTTGTTTTATTATAAATTAATTGTCGAGTTATTTTGATGTCCAACTTTTTATTCAATTTTATGAAATAAAACATTAATTGAACCTATAAGTTCAGTCTATAAATTTTTAGCTAGCTATGAAAATTGTCTAGCTACGCTAATGCTGCTATCTCGATCAACTTCATTTCGTCGGTAACCACCTCTTTCGGGCGTCCACTGCGTTCACCGTCCTCCGTGCTCATTTCACCACGCTTGAATTTTGCATACCAATCAATTATTGTTGATTTCCCTGGGGCAGAGTCCGGAAACTCATTATCAAGCCAAGTTTTTGCTTCCACCGTATTTTTCCCCTTCAGAAAACAGTATTTTATCAAAACACGAAATTCCTTTTTTCCATTTTTTCACAATAACAAAAGTTGCTACACAAAAGACGCTCTATCTCACAAACAATTGACTTACAGACGTCAAATTTTGACACGAATCATGTGAAGGTTGGTACTATATAAAAATAATATGCATTTAATACTAGCGACGCAATCTATGTGTCAGACCGGGGACTTATCAGCCAACCTGTTAGTATATGTGTATGTTTAGTATATGTGTAAAATCACAAAATATTTTTTGCATAGATCCACATTAAAATAAAAGTTTACTTACACTCCAAAAAAGTTTACTTGGATCAAAAGATTTTAACCTTTCTTTAAAGATTTTGGTATTGATCCGGGTCAAAGACAGTATGTACTTGAAGAGAAATGAGATCTCCCTGTGCCCTTTTATTTTAAAAATTCATATATGTACTTATAAATTTCATAACCTCCCCAAAGTTCTCCGTAAATTTTCAGTAAGTCGACAAATTATAGTTTTTTCACTGTACTTTAAAAAGTCGAACAAAAGGGAGGCCTCCTCCTCGACCAAATATCGGAAAATAAAGTAGCTGTCTAAAGTAGTTTGCCTAGACGCCATCTTCAACCTTCCCTGAAAATTTCAAGCAAATCGGATAATTTTGTTTCAATTTTCAAAAAGTCGGACAAAGGGGGAGGTCCCCCTTCCCGTCCAAATATTAAAAATCAGGTACCCAATAATAATAAATAAATAAACTCACGGCGTGTTCTCTGTAAATCTCAAGTAAATCAGAGTTTTTTTACTGTACTTAAAAAAATCGTATAATGAGGAGGTCCACCTCCGCGGCCAATATCGAAAAATAAAGTAAAGGGTGATACGGTCAAAATTTGGTCAAGGGAAAACGCGTGTAAATCGGTGTAATTGTGTATTTAAAAAATCAAATTAAATTTCTTTTTCAAGTTCAATTAGTATAAAATTCAGGAAAAATATTCAGTTAGGCTTTCGCTTTTCCAAATCCGAATTGCCGGGCCTCACGCTTGACACCTGCCATCAGATTTTGTACAGCCACCTTGTCCACCTTCTTCGCCGCAGAAAGCCAGTTTGCCTTGAACTGCTGCTCGCCCTTAGCAGTTTTTTTGGTCTTCCTTAGGTTCCGCTTGACAATAGCCCAGTATTTCTCAATTGGGCGGAGCTCTGGCGTGTTGGGAGGGTTCTTGTCCTTGGGAACCACCTGCACGTTGTTGGCGGCGTACCGCTCCATGGTCTTTTTATCGTAATGGCAAGATGCCAAATCCGGCCAAAACAGTACGGAACAACCGTGTTTCTTCAGGAAAGGCAGCAGACGTTTATTCAAACACTCTTTCACGTAAATTTCTTGGTTGACAGTCCCGGAAGCTATCAAAATGCTGCTTTTCAAGCCACAGGTACAGATGGCTTGCCAAACCAGATATTTCTTTGCGAACTTTGACAGTTTTATGTGCTTGAAAATATCTGCTACCTTTCCCCTCCTTTTGTCGTATAAAACTCCTGTCCCGGAAGCTGCTTGTAGTCGGCTTTGACGTAAGTTTCGTCGTCCATTACCACGCAGTCAAACTTCGTCAGCATCGTCGTGTACAGCCTCCGGGATCGCGCTTTGGCCGTCGTATTTTGTTTATCATCGCGATTTGGAGTCACTACCTTCTTGTAAGTTGATAGACCGGCTCGTTTTTTCGCTCGATGCACGGTTGTAGACGATACACCCAGTTTATTTGCGGCATCTCGGAGAGAGAGGTTAGGGTTTCGCTTGAAACTACCGGCAACTCTCTTTGTCGTCTCAGCGACTTCCGGTTTTCGATTTCCCCCGATCCAGACTTCCTGGCTGTCGACAAACGTTCCCCAAACACTTTAATTACATTTGTAACGGTTGATTTGGCAACTTTTAGCGATTTTGCCAGCTTTTCGTGCGAGTAGCTCGGATTTTCGCGATGCGCGAACAAAATTTTGATACGCTGCTCTTCTTGCTTGGACGGCATTTTGACAACTGAAGAGTGAATTCCAAAATCAAAATAGGAGCAACATTCTACACACACACCTTCAAAATGAGGGGTGTTCAGGTTTTTTAAATGCAAAATTGAAAGAAATACGTCAAGTTTATATTGACCAAATTGTGACCGTATCACCCTTTAGCGGGCCTTTGTCTAGACATCCTTCCTTGGAAATTTCACCCAAATCGGAGAACTTTGGTCCAATTTTGAAAAAGTCGGTTGTGGGGGACATCCCCCTAGTCACCCACCCCCACCAGATATCAAAAATGGGGTACCCTATTTTCATCACATGATTACCCTCCGAACATTTTTCATGTGAAAATAATACAATTATTTTATAACAAAAGCAACTGCGATTAATTCAAATTATAAATTTATGTAATGTGCACTGTACGAAAAAAAAAGATTTTCCCGCTTTTCCGTTGAAACCTTTCTTGAATTTTCTTTGCTCACAGAGCCCGAGACCTTTCCAACGAATGCAGAACCGGTTCATGCATTCTGGAATTGCATCAGAGATGGCGCCGTATATAAAAAAGATTTTCCCGCTTTTCCGTTGAACTATATGGAAACTATAAACCTTATGGAGCCCGAGACCTTTCCAATGAATGCAAAACCGTGGAAATCGGTTCATGCGTTCTGGAGTTAAAGTGTCAGGAAAACCCGACTTATTTCTATATATTAAAAAAATTAGATTTCCTTTTCTTTAAAGAATTTTGTCCTTAATATTGTGTGTATGTGTAGAAGATAAGTTTGTATGCATAGTAGAATGGAAATTAGGATAATAGAAATTCAACCGAAAGTAAAGAGAAAACTATCATTAAATATGAACAAAAATGTTAATAAAATTTTAGTTAATTTAGTTGTCATGGTTTTTGGCAAGCCTATTTGACTCTCGGATTTTTTGTGTTACATGTTAATGTTTAATGGTAATTTTCAAAATGTACTAACTTGCATTTTATTACGATTGAAAATATATAGTCAAAGATATCACCGGTATAAAGATTTTACTCCAGTAAAAGATCTATTATAGGGGGGAAAATAAATTCAAAAGTGAAAATTGTAATACAGTCGACTCCGCTTTAGCGCAATGCGCTTTACTGAAAAACCTCGGATAACTGAAATCGATCGCATTCCCCAGTTGTTTTTTCTGTCCATTTCATTTAAATTACTCCGCTTTAGTGAAACTCCGCTTAACTGAAAAAATCGGATTACTGAAAAGTTTTTTGTGTTCAAATGAGTTTCGTCACATTAGTATGACTTCGCTTTACTGAAAATGCCACATTCTCGCTATTGAGAGAGAGTACATTTTCTTCTCCGTATTGAGAACGCTTTATTTCAAGTGAAGATGGCACTTTCAAAACAGTTTAAATCACTCTGTAAATAAAATCAACTGAAAGGTAAAATTGTAGATGGCACACACACGGAATCAAACACCTTGTTTTTATTATTTTATGTACATAGCATTGGTCATAAGTTCGGTTAACTGAAATTGAGTGGATTTTTTTCCAGTTATACGGAGTCCGCTTTACTGAAACTTTTTCAGTTATCCGAAGTTCGCATTACTGGAAGTTTTTTTCAGTTATCCGTAGTCCGCTTTAGCAAAAACTTCGGATAACTGAAATTAAATGGCTGCATTTTTAACGTTTCAGTAAAGCGGAGTCGACTGTATATTGGCATAAATAAAAAAGACAAAAAAACTTCAAGTTTGAAATAAGAATTCATTTGTTACTATAAATAAACAGGTTCAAGAAAATCCAATTAGACATTTTTTGTTTGCAAAACAAAAAAAAAAAACAGTTTTCTCAAATACAAAATTCAAACAAGTATATACGGCCGTAAGTTCGGCCAGGCCGAATCTTATGTACCCTCCACCATGGATTGCGTAGAAACTTCTACGAAAGACTGTCATCCACAAATTTCAACTCACATGGTTGTTAAATATCATATGCTACCACCACGTACCAAATTTCAACCAGATCGGATGAATTTTGCTTCTCCAAAAGGCACCGGAAGTCAAATCTGGGGATCGCTTTATATGGGAGCTATCTAAAGGGTGATTCTTTTGAGGTTAGGATTTTCATGCATTAGTATTTGACAGATCACGTGGGATTTCAGACATGGTGTCAAAGAGAAAGATGCTCAGTATGCTTTGACATTTCATCATGAATAGACTTACTAACGAGCCACAACGTCTAATTTTCAGTGAATGGGCCCTAGAAAAGTTGGCAGAAAATCCGCTTTTTTATCGACAAATTTTGTTCAGCGATGAGGCTCATTTCTGGTTGAATGGCTACGTAAATAAGCAAAATTGCCGCATTTGGAGTGAAGAGCAACCAGAAGCCGTTCAAGAACTGCCCATGCATCCCGAAAAATGCACTGTTTGGTGTGGTTTGTACGCTGGTGGAATCATTGGACCGTATTTTTTCAAAGATGCTGTTGGACGCAACGTTACGGTGAATGGCGATCGCTATCGTTCGATGCTAACAAACTTTTTGTTGCCAAAAATGGAAGAACTCAACTTGGTTGACATGTGGTTTCAACAAGATGGCGCTACATGCCACACAGCTCGCGATTCTATGGCCATTTTGAGGGAAAACTTCGGAGAACAATTCATCTCAAGAAATGGACCGGTAAGTTGGCCACCAAGATCATGCGATTTGACGCCTTTAGACTATTTTTTGTGGGGCTACGTCAAGTCTAAAGTCTACAGAAATAAGCCAGCAACTATTCCAGCTTTGGAAGACAACATTTCCGAAGAAATTCGGGCTATTCCGGCCGAAATGCTCGAAAAAGTTGCCCAAAATTGGACTTTCCGAATGGACCACCTAAGACGCAGCCGCGGTCAACATTTAAATGAAATTATCTTCAAAAAGTAAATGTCATGGACCAATCTAACGTTTCAAATAAAGAACCGATGAGATTTTGCAAATTTTATGCGTTTTTTTTTTAAAAAAAGTTATCAAGCTCTTAACAAATCACCCTTTATTATTATGGACTGATAGGAACTAATTCCTGCATGGTTGTTGGATACCCTATACTAACATCACGTACCAAATTTCAACCGAATGGGAAGAATTTTGCTCTTCCAAGGTGCTCCGGATGTCAAATCTGGGGATCGGTTTATATGGGGCCTATATATAATTATGGACCGATATCGACCAATTTTTGCATGGGTGTTTGAGGCCATATATTAACATCACGTACCATATTTCAACTGAATCAGATGAATTTTGGTCTTCTAAGAGGCTCCGGAGGTCAAATCTGGTGATCGGTTTATATGGGGGCTATATATAAATATGGACCGATATGGACCAATTTTCATGGTTGTTAGAGAATATACTAACACCATGTACTAAATTTCAGCCGGATCGGATGAAATTTGCTTCTCTTAGAGGCTCCGCAAGCCAAATCGGGGGATCGGTTTATATGGGGGCTATATATAATTATGGACCGATATGGACCAATTTTTGCATGGTTGTTAAAGACCATATACTAACACCATGTACCAAATTTCAGCCGGATCGGATGAAAATTGTTTCTCTTAGAGGCTATGCAAGCCAAATCGGGGGATCGGTTTATATGGGGGCTATATATAATTATGGACCGATGTGGACCAATTTTTGCATGATTGTTAGAGACCATATACTAACACCATGTACCAAATTTCAGTCTGATCGGATGAAATTTGCTTCTCTTAGACGCCTCGCAAGCCAAATTTGGGGGTCCGTTTATATGGGGGCTATACGAAAAAGTGGACCGATATGGCCCATTTGCAATACCATCCGACCTACATCAATAACAACTACTTGTGTCAAGTTTCAAGTCGATAGCTTGTTTTGTTCGGAAGTTAGCGTGATTTCAACAGACGGACGGACGGACATGCTCAGATCGACTCAGAATTTCACCACGACCCAGAATATATATACTTTATGGGGTCTTAGAGAAATATTTCGATGTGTTACAAACGGAATGACAAAGTTAATATACCCCCCATCCTATGGTGGTGGGTATAAAAACCAAAATCGATTCAAATTTAGATATATCTCCCATAAATATCTTTCGCCCGATTTAGATTCATATGACCGCTAGGAGCCACCGTGGTGCAATGGTTAGCATGCCCGCCTTGCATACACAAGGTCGTGGGTTCGATTCCTGCTTCGGCCGAACACCAAGAAATTTTTTCAGCGGTGGATTATCCCTCCTCAGTAATGCTGGTGACATTTCTGAGAGTTTCAAAGCTTCTCCAAGTGGTTTCACTGCAATGTGGAACGCCGTTCGGACTCGGCTATAAAAAGGAGGTCCCTTGTCATTGAGCTTAACATGGAATCGGGCAGCACCCAGTGATAAGAGAGAAGTTCACCAAGGTGGTATCACAATGGACTGAATAGTCTAAGTGAGCCTGATACATCGGGCTGCCACCTAACCTAACGTTTAATACCGAAAAGTGAGAAATGTGTGCTGAATTTGGTCAAAATTGGTTCAGATTTAAATATAACAGGTTGGCTGATAAGTCCCCGGTCTAACAAAGAAAAACACATTTTTTTGCCAAAATTCGTTTTTATTATTCAACATAGTTCCCTTCAAGAGCGATACAACGATTATAACGAACTTCCAATTTTTTGATATCATTTTGGTAGTACTCCTTCGGTTTTGCCTCAAAATAGGCCTCAGTTTCGGCGATCACTTCTTCATTGCAGCCAAATTTTTTCCCCGCGAGCATCCTTTTGAGGTCTGAGAACGAGAAAAAGTCGTTGGGGCCAGATCTGGAGAATACGGTGGGTGGGGAAGCAATTCGAAGAGCTTCCGCATATCCAAATATTGATGAATAATATGACCAACACGTTCCTTTGATATATCTTTAAGCCCTCTGCTATTTCGATCAACTTCATTTTACGGTCATTCAAAATCATTTTGTGGATTTTTTTGATGTTTCGTCGGTAACCACCTCTTTCGGACGTCCACTGCGTCCACCGTCCTCCGTGCTCATTTCATCACGCTTGAATTTTGCATACCAATCAATTATTGTTGATTTCCCTGGGGCAGAGTCCGGAAACTCATTATCAGGCCAAGTTTTTGCTTCCACCGTATTTTTTCCCTTCAGAAAACAGTATTTTATCAAAACACGAAATTCCTTTTTTTCCATTTTTTTCACAATAACAAAAGTTGCTTCACAAAAAACGCTCTATCTCACAAACTAATTGACTAAGGTTTGTACTATATAAAAATAATATGCATTTAATACTAGCGCCGCCATCTATGTGTCAGACCGGGGACTTATCAGCCAACCTGTTATGATAATAACACTATGAACATTTAAAAATTAAACCTGATGTTGTATAATACTCTATGTATAATAAAGACAATACATTATAGTCCTAAGAATTTCCTGTTAACCTTTGATTGACCTTTGATTTTTATTTTCTATAGAAATAAAAATTTTCTATTGAAATAAAATTTTGTGAAAATTTTCTATCGAACTAATACCTTTGCATTTTTTTTGGAAATAAAATGTTGACATAATTTTCTATAGGAATATCATTTTGACAAAATTTGCTAAAGAAATAATATTTTGTGAAAATTTTCTATAGAAATAAAATTTTGAAAATATATTTTATGGAAATAACATTTTGACAAAATTTCCTACAGAAATAAAATTTTGACAAAATTTTCCGTAGAAATAAAATTGGACAAAATTTTCTATCGCAATAAAATATTGACAAATTTTTCGTTGGGTCCTTTTTAGAGAAGTAGTAACATTCTTTTGTTGGTGCAAGCTAAATCGTTAAAACATGTAAAATTCGACACATTTATAGTTCAAGGTATATTTATACACCAAAAAAAACTGTCGTTAATAGGAGAGATCATAATCACCCTTATTCCTGAAGTCGCCCTCGCTCTCGCCGTCGCTTTTTGTCGTCTGTCGCTTTTAAGTCGTCTCGTCATTCATTTGGTATTCCTGCGAAGTTGCGACGGCGACGACTACGATTACTTTTTGTACCAATTACAATACTCGGTAATAAAAGGCCGATATCACTAGAAAACAATCAGCTGATGTGCAAAAAAAGAATTTTAATTTTTTCGGTTTAAAATATTTTTATTTCTGACGCAACTCTAAGTCGGAAAATTAAGAAAAAATATTTAATTTGACGCGGAAAAAATGTGGATATATATTCAAGGACAATTAAAGCTTCCAAAACTACAAAAATGGCGACGACGCTGAGATCAATGGCACAAGGATCATCGTGAAAGAAAACAATCAGCCGATGTGCAAAACTGAATTTTAATTATTTGCGTTTAAAATGCTGTTTGTTTGTAATCCAATGTTGACTTGGAAAATCAAAATAAATGATAAATTTGACTCCGGAAATGATTTAGATATCTACATTAGAACAATAACAACATCCGGCATATACAATTGGAACGACGTTGACATTATGTGTCCAAGGATCATTCAAAGTTCGACACAATTGTTACCTAAGTTTGGTGCGAAATAAAATACATTGGCCTAGAAGGATTTCTATTAAAAATAAATGGAATTGAAAATCAACACGTTTACTTTAATTGTACAGTGTTCTTTTCTGTGATTTCAATGTGATGGCCATAACTGCTATATATACTGATTTTTTCCCATTTTTTGTTATTCAATTGTTCGATTAATAAAGTCTACAAAATTAATTTAAAGGCGACAAAAAGCGACGATGTTGGCGACAAAAGCGACACCAGGAATACCGATTTTCTTCGATAGCAGAATATATCGACAAACGGAATACCAATTAGTGGTGACTGACGAAAAGCGACGGCGAGGGCGACTTCAGGAATAAGGGTGAATATACATATAATATTGCAAATATTGAAATAAAATTCTACAAATAAATAATAAACATTTATTTCGAAGAAAAAACTACATACTAACAATAAACATTTGATTAAAAGTAAGTTTTTTTTTATAATATTGGTAGATTTTTGGTAAAATGTTCTTCAAATTTTGGTAGATTATTTTTGGCACGAGTGGCAACCGTGAATACGACCCCATTTGTCGAAATTAGGCGATACATATAAATGGGAGGTATATGTAAATTTGATTCGATTTTTTCCACAGTCAATAGCGTTCATCCTTGGACAAAAAAATCTGCACCAAATTTAATCGAAATCGGTTAATAATTGCGACCGGAATCCAGCGAACAGCAAATACATGGACAGACAGACGGACGGATACCAAGAGGTAGATCGACTCAGAAGATGATTCTGAGTTGATCGGTATATATTTTATGGGGTCTAAAACCAATTATTATGGTAGACATGGCTTTTTGTAGATTAAAGTTATTGTGCCCTAACCACAATAAGAATGAGAACAAAAAGAGACACCTCTATTCAAAACATTTTATTTTTTACGTTTAACATTAGTATCCACCCAAAAAATCCAATCAAAAAACAAAAACATCATAATTTAATGATAATGGCTAAAGTATATAAAGCAGTAAGTTCGGCCGGGCCGAACTTAAATACCCACCTTCTTGGTGGGTATATATTATAGTCTCCTTAGAAATATCAGGGGGGGTTTGATGACAGATATTCTCCTAAGCAGAGCAGTTCAACCAGTACACTTCCCGAAGATAGTTTTAAAGATTTTACCTATGAAGACTATATCAGATTCTGGATTTATAAAAACCATTTTTGTTTGAGGAATCATTAATATCTGTTGTAAGTGTGCAAGAAAATGATAAAATAACGCCTTGATTTGAAATCTAAAATCTGCAGATTTTCACCCCCTTATTTAAATAATTACGAGAAATAAAATTCATTCAGTTTCAATCAATTTTCATGATCAGTGCGCCTTCTATATCCTCAAGAAGTGAAATCGGTCTATATGGAGACCTTACCCAATGGACCGATAAAAGCTAAATCCGATACACGTTTTTGTGAGTCTAAAATACCAGTATATTTACAATTTCAGGCAAATCGGATAAAAGCTACTGTTTCTAGAAATCCAAGGAGTCAAATCGGGAGATCGGTCTTATGAGGGTTATACTAACACATAGACCGATGCTTACCCTTTCTCGGCACACCTCTTTCAAATTTCAGGCAAAATTGATAAAAACTACGGTTTCTAGAATCTCAAACAATAAAATCATTTCTTGCACACCTATTTAGAGGCCTGAAAAATCTCAAGATGTTAAATTTCAGTCAAATTGGACAACAACTACGGTTTCTACAAGCCCAAATTAGCACACCTCTTTATGGTCCTAAAATACGTCTAGATTTCCACTTTCAGGCAAATTGGATATAAACTACGGATTCTAGAAGCCCAAGAAGTAAAATCGGGAGATCGGTCTATATGGGGGCTTAACCAAACCATGAACCGATACCCACCATTTTTGGCACACCTCTTTATGGTTCTAAAATACTTCTAGATTTCTAATTTCAGGCAAATTGGATAAAAACTACGGTTTCTATAAGCTCAAGACCCCAAATCGGGAGGTAGGTTTTTATAGGGATTATATCAAAACCTGGACCGATATAGACCATCTTCGAACTTGACCTGCCTGCAGTCAAAATACGAGTCTGTGCAAAATTTCAGCACGATTGTTTCACTATTGAAGATTGTAGTGTGATTACAACACCCAGCCATCTAGCCAGACAGACGGACATGGTTACATCGTCTTAGAATTTCTCCCTGATCAAGAATATATATATATATAGTCGGAAATCGATATTTCAATGTGTTACAAATGAAATGGCGAACTTATTATACCCCCGTTACCATTCTATGGTGGTGGTTATAAAAAGAAAATATCATTAATTAAGTATGTTTGCATTTTACTTATGTCGATGTATTCTCGTTCTATGTAAGGCCAAGGTTATCTGTCTGTTTTATTAAGGTCATTGATATCACATTAGAGGAAAATGCATATATAGTCACTCTAATGTGTGCGTGTATGTGTGTGTACAGAGTGTAAATATAAAAATAGATAGTTTTGTGCAAATGTGATGCATTTGCTATAGACTTGCATTCATATGGGCATGGATGAATATAGATAGGAGGGATTTTTTGTGTGTTTATAGTCACACGTAAAAGTAGTATTTTATAATAAATTAACAGTATTTTAATTTGTTTTGTTTTGGCATATTTCTAGTCGCTGTTGTTGAAATGACAATGACATTACAACTGTAAATTGTAAACACAAAATACAAATTGATGGAAATGTTTAATTTTTGTATAAAATGTATATTTCATAATTTTTCCATTTTGAACTTAAAATACGTAAAGGCAATGTTACTAATATTAAACTTAATTAAAATTAAAATGCCACATGAGTATTTTAATTGTTTCAGGGATGTAAAATATCCCACATGCAAATCAGGAAAACTTGTGAAAAATTCACAAGCCCATCAGAAGGATGTCCCAACAGAAGAAAGTCTTCGGAAGCCACATAAATTAGGTGGGTATCTTCATGGTACAATTATTTATAAGTTAGTCGTCTGGATCAAATTCGGCACACTTAAATAGAATGTTAAATCTACTCTCTACACGCAAAAAATAATTCTTTCCTCCCAAACGAAATTTTAGACAAACAACGTTCGTTTCTCATTTGCTTTTCGCTGTAAGGAAGTGTATTTGGAAGAAAAGTATATACTTTTTGTGATAAACGTTTATTCTTTTCCAGGATGTAAAAACAATTTCATAAAGACAAACTCAGCAAAAAAAAAACATTATTTTCTTGCTAATTGCATTTTCCCTCACATCTTTCTCACATACACGTGGTTTTTTAGTTCTTAACACCTTTTCCTGTAATACCAACAAGGTAGAAGAAATTATACGATTTTATAAATTTTTAAAATTTTTTTATCTTTCGCCTGGACGGAGAATCGAACCGCGGACCATGCACTTTGTAAGCCAACACACTAACCACTGAGCTCTGTACCTGTTATAGTCATCAATAGATAAATATCCATTTAAGTTATATTTATATAGCATAGCTTGCGGCGCCCACGAACCGAATAAACAAAGTTTATTTAACAGAAACAAACATTTAGTTTGGCACCGTGGAGCAGTGGTTGCTACGTCCGACTTGCATGCCAAGGGTCGTGAGTTTTTTTTATACCCTTCACCACTACTGTGGTACAGGGTATAATAAGTTTGTGCATTTGTATGTAACGCCAAGAAATAATTGCCATAGTATACCGATCGGCTTAGAATTAAATTCTGAGTCGATTTAGCGATGTCCGTCTGTCTGTCTGTCCGTCCGTCTGTCTGTATATGTAATTTTGTGCACAAAGTACAGGTCGCAGTCGATCGTCCTCAAATTTGACATAACGTCTTTCTTCGGGTAGAAGACAATCGCTATTGATTTTGGAAAAAATCGGTTCAGATTTAGATATAGCTGCCATATATAGTTATCACCGATTTGATCATAATTCACGTATTTATGAACCGACGTTCTTCAAATTTTGTACATCTGAATGTTTTGTCAGTCCCGTAAAAACTGCCAAATATCAGCTAAATCAGTTCAGATTTATATATAGCTCCCATATATATCTTTCGTCCGATTTGGACTTATATGGCCCCAAAAGCGAGAGTTTTGCCCTGATTTGCTTCAAATTTTGCACAACGAGTACGTTTAATGGTATCGTTAATTGTGCCAAATTTAGTTGAAATCGGTTCAGATTTAGATATAGCTCCCATATATATCTTTCGTCCGATTTTGACTTATATGGCTTCAAAAGCCAGAGTTTTGCCCTGATTTGATTAAAATTTTGTACAAGGAGTATGTTTAATAGTATCGTTAATTGTGCCAAATTTAGTTAAAATCGGTTCTGATTTAGATATAGCTCCCATATATATCTTTCGACCGATTTGGTCTAATATGCCCACAGAGGCAAAAGTGATACTCTGATTTACGTGAAATTTTGCAGAGGGAGTAGAATTGAACTTGAAACTTTGCACAGGCAGTACAATTAAGGCTCTGCATATGCGTGTTTATTTTGGTTGAAATCGGTTCAGATTTTGATATAGCTCCCATATATATCTTTCGCCGGTTTTTCCGTCATATGACCACAGAGGTCAAAGTTGTTACCCGATTTACGTGAAATTTTGCACAGGGAGTAGATTCAACATAGTAACTATGCGTGTGAAATTTGATTACAATCGGTTCAGATTTCGATATAGATTCCATATATATGTTTTTCCTCTTTAGGGAAAACTGGCCGAAATACCTACATTTTCCTTATCAAATCACCACTGCTAAGTCGAAAACTTATCAAAATGACTCAAATTTTCCTATTACTCTATTACACATCTATCGACCGATAAATCATAAATACACTTTTGCGAAGTTGTCTCAAAATTGGTTCCTATTTAAATGTTTCCCCTATTTATACCCTGCTCCACACTGTGGAACAGGGTATTATAAGTTAGTGCATATGTTTGCAACACCCAGAAGGAGACGAGATAGACACATGGTGTCTTTGGCAAAAATGGTCAGGGTGGGCTCCTGAGTCGATATAGCTATGTCCGTCTGTCCGTCTGTCCGTGAACACATTTTGTAATCAAAGTCTAGGTCGCAGTTTTAGTCCAATCGACTTCAAATTTGGCACAAGTATGTGTCTTGGCTCAGAATAGATCCCTATTGATTTTGGAAGAAATCGGTTCAGATTTAGATATAGCTCCCATATATATATTTCGCCCGATATGCACTAATACGGTCCCAGAAGCCAGAGTTTTACCCCAATTAGGTTGAAATCTTGCACAGGGAGTAGAATTAGCAGTGTAGTCAAGTGTGCAAAATTTTATTGAAATCGGTTCAGATTTAGATATAGCTCCCATATATATCGTTCGCCCGATTTACACTCATATGACCACAGAGGCCAATCTTTAGCTCCGATTTAGTTGAAATTTTGCGCTGGGAGTAGAATTAGCATTGTAGCTATGCGTGCCAAATTTGGTTGAAATCGGTTCAGATTTAGATATATCTCCCATATATAGCTTTCGCCCGATTTACACTCATATGACCACAGAGGCCATTTTTTTGCTCCGATTTAGTTGAAATTTTGCACAGGGAGTAGAATTAGCATTGTGGCTATACGTGCCAAATTTGGTTGAAATCGGTCAGATTTAGATATAGCTCACATATATAGCTTTTGCCCGATTTACACTCATATGACCACAGAGGCCAATTTTTTGCTCCGATTTAGTGAAAATTTTGCACAGAGAGTAGAATTAGCATTGTAGCTATGCGTGTCAAATTTGGTTGAAATCGGTTCAGATTTAGATATAGCTCCCATATATATGTTTTTCTGATTTCGACAAAAATGGTCATAATACCAACATTTTCCTTGTAAAATCGCCACTGTTTAGTCGAAAATTTGTAAAAATGACTCTAATTTTCCTAAACTTCTAATACATGTATATCGAGCAATAAATCATAAATAAACTTTTGCGAAGTTTCCTTAAAATTGCTTCACATTTAAATGTTTCCCATATTTTTTTACTAACATTGTGTTCCACCCTAGTGCATTAGCCGACTTAAATTTTGAGTCTGTAGATTTTGTAGAAGTCTATCAAATTCTATCCAGATCGAGTGATATTTAAATGTATGTATTTGGGACAAACCTTTATATACAGCCCCCAACACATTTGACGGATGTGATATGGTATCGAAAATTTGGATCTACAAAGTGGTGCAGGGTATAATATAGTCGGCCCCACCCGACTTTAGACTTTCCTTACTTGTTTTTTACTAACATTGTGTTCCACCTCAGCGCATTAGCCGACTTAAATGTAAAATCTATAAGTATTGCAGAACTCTGTACAGATCTGCTCAGATATACAGAATATATGTGTATGGATTTATATAGCATCCAACACATTGGACGGATTTGATATGGTATCGAAAATGTGGACTTACAAAGTGGTGAAGGGTATAATATAGTCGGCCCCGCCCGACTTTAGACTTTCTTTACTTGTTTTTTACATATATTCCAGATATGTTCGGAATATTCCGAAAAAATGTTCAATATTACATTGTAGTATATTAAATTTTGAACTGTAAAATGTGTCTTATTAAAGACCTAAAGTCAGAAAAGAACAGTGTTTGATATAAACGAAATGTACTGTGTTGTTGTTTCAAAAATAACATTTTTTATTGAAAAACTAAAAATTTTGTAAGAAACGAATTTTGTTGGTGATAAAAGTTTAAAAATTTCGAAGCAATTCAAAAAACTCTAACAAAAGAAAAACGTTTTCGGTACACGTTTCCCAAACGTTTTTTCTTTCTTTGCGTGTAGGCAAAGTATCAAGTCAATTGGACTAAAGTCTCACTGAATCTTGGGGAAAAAACAGAAAACCCATCACAAAAATATTTCCACACAGAAAAAATTTCCGTAGTTAAACTAACACTAAATTTAACTTATTTTTAATGGAAAAAATTATTTGCTTGTAGTTAAATTTTATTATTTTTTTGAAATTTTCCACAGCTTAATGAAATTTTACTTTTTTTAAGTATGTTTCAAAATTTTATGAACTAAACGTGGGTATAAAGTTCAATGACCGTACACATAAGTTCAATATGAACTAAAGCAAATGAAAATTTTCGTACGATTCCCAAAAATAGTTTGGCGTCAATGATTTTCTTCTTTATTTTTAGTTAATTTTTTCTTCTATGAGAGGATGTAATTTCGTGAACTGCAGTTAAAAAGTACAACAATGCATTAAATTTTCCCGGTTTTAATTACGCTTTGTGGAAATCTCAAAATGTGGAGTAAAATTTAGTTCAATTTACGTTTACAAAATTGAGTTTTTTGACCAAAATCAATTAAAATTTTAATTTTTAATGTTTGAAAAAATTTCAATTAAAAAACAGTTTACTTTTTTTGGTGCAATAAAAGAAGTGGATAACGCAATCAATTCAAAAATGAACTGATACAATTAACTTTGATCATTGAAACTGATTGTAAATGTTTTCATTTTAATTAAAATTTTAATTAAATATAAAAACATTTCCAATAGAAAAATAATACTATTCACTGGTTCATAAAATTTCGACTCAAATCTAAATCAAAAAATCCTACTAGGTTAGGTTAGGTTAGGTTAAAGTGGCAGCCCGATTAAATTTCAGGCTCACTTAGACTATTCAGTCCATTGTGATACCACATTTAACTAAAAGTACCTATTACATATGGGCACTTCTAGTATTAACCACTGAACCTTCTCTATTATTTACTTTTGTGGAATCAACCAGATTGCTCCAAAAACATTAACAAACTGCTTAAGTTAACGTTTTCCAGGTCAGCCAGTAATCTAAAGCTATATGCTCCTAAAATTCGCTTACGCCTTACACAAAAAGCAGGACACTCACACAAGAGGTGTTTAATTGATTCCTTTTCCTCCACATCATGACAGCTTATACAATAGTCATTATACTTCGCACCTACAGAAATCCTACTAAATTTATTTTGAAAAAAGGAAGTATACACTGAAAAAACAGTGAATCCACTAGGAAAGAAAACTTTCGATTAAGTTTAGAAAATTTTTAATATTTTTAGAAAATTTTAACTAAACAGTATTACAAACGCTGGCATCACGCCGATATCACAAAAATAAGTAAATAGTTTTCGACAAATTCAAGAAAATTTGTTAGACATAATTAAGTTTTTTCACTTGTTAAAGAAAATTTTGTAATTTGAAGCAAAAAAATTGGACTTCAAAATTGCAAGAATTCTTTAGCGACATACGAAGTTTATGATGAACTCATTTCTAGTAAAATTTATAAATTTAAAGAAATAATGAACTATGTTGTGAGAAATACGAATTTAGTAAATCTTTATGCTTAATTTATGTATCATTTTTCCCATATTTTAGTTAATTTATCTAACGTACGCAAAAACTTATTAGGGTAAAGGAAACTTTCTCCAAACATAATAATTACATGAACTAAAATAAAGTTAAATTCGCTTTAGTGAAATAGAGAGGTCAAAATTATAAGATAAATATTTCAACTAAAGAGAAATTAATCATAAATCACAATAATACAATAAATAATTGATTTCTCGATTAAAACAAAATTGAGTTTTTCGACCAAAATCAATTAAAATTTTAATTTATTTTGGTGTTTGAAGGAATTTCAATTAAAAAATAATTGGATAAATTAGTTTAGTGATTTAATTAGAAAACGATTTTTTTTGTATGAAAAATTTTCGTACTTTTTATAAAAAAGTTTCTCTTTTTATAAAAAAAACTTTCGAACATAGTATCCCCGCCTTGCATACAAAGGATCGTGGGTCCAATCCCTGCCATTAGCGTAGCTAGACAATTTTCCTAGGGGGGGCTATAGCCCCCCTAGCTAAAAATTTATAAACTGAACTTATAGGTTCAATTAATGCTTTATTTCATAAAATTGAATAAAAAATTAGACATCAAAATAACTCGACAATTAATTTATAATAAAGCGACTAAAAGTAGTTCCACACTTTTCCCAGCAAAAAATTGTGAGTTGTTCTAAAGGAAAAACTTTAAAAGTACTTCCAAAAATGTCCTCAATTATTTTAACTACACAGGAAGTTTTTTTACTTCATTTTTTTTCATATTTTAATGTGTAATTTTTTGTTTTCTTTTTTTTCAAATAGTTTAAAAAAGAGTAAGAATAAAAAAATTGGTACAAATTATTCAAATTTTGCCACAAAACTGCTAAATCCATTATAGAAAAATCGATAATTTTGGAAATTATTCGAGGAAAAACGTTTCAAACAAGCGTCAGAATGCATTAAAAATAATAAAAACAATATAAAAATTATTTATTTGGGAAAATATCACAAAATTTTTTAATTCACATTCAAAACACTGAATTCGGATCTCACCTTAAGAAGTGATGCAAATTCATTCCAACGGCTGTTGCAACGGTGGACATTTGTCCTATGACAAGTTCATATTACATTCATTGCTTCTCCGCCAATTTTGCACCACTTCTAGACCCAGACTTTTTTGGCAACGCTTTATCGCAGCATTATTAAGATATTAATTTATGAAAGAATAGTTTTAATATCAATTACTATTTTTTAAATTAAATTGACTAAACTAAATGAGTTCATAAGTTCAACCACAGCTTTATTTCATAAATATCTGACTTCAAACATTGCCATCGGCAACTGCTACCACAACCCAAGTAATTCGATTGTTCATGAAAGTCTTTAGCGGAACTTTGTGCGATTGTATATACTTGTTTAATTTTTATAAAAATCAAAAAAACTATTGACATTTATTGAAAAATGGAAAATCATAAATAGAGTTTCAAATTCTGGGGGGGGGCTAAAATTTTTCTGGGGGGGTCTAAGCCCCCTCCCCAGAGGCCTTCCTACGCTTATGATCCCTGCTTCGACCAAAAAAAATTTCAGCGTTGGATTATCCCCTCTCAGTAATGCTGGTGACATTTCTGGGTGTTTCAAAGCTTCTCTACACTGAAAAAGCAGTGAACCCATCAGGAAGAAGTGTTTCGGTTAATTTTAGAAAATTTTGAATATTTGTAGAAAATTTTAACTAAACAGTATTACAAACATTGGCATCACGCCGATGTCATCAAAATAAGTAAATATTTTTCGACAAATTCAAGAAAATTTATTAGACATAACTAAGTTTTTTCACTTGTTAAGGAAAATTTTGTAGTTTGAAGGAAAAACTTGGAGTTCAAAATTGCTAGAATGTCTTTAGTGATATACGAAGTTCATGATGGACGCATTTTTGGTAAAATTTACAAATTTAAAGAAATTCTGAACTATTTTGTGGAAGGTACGAATTTAGTTAATCATTATGCTTCATTTGAGTTTAGTTTTTTCCTCAGTTTTAGTTAATTTAACTAACGTAAACAAAAAATTATTAGAGTAAAGGAAACTTTCTCCAAACATAATAAATCCATGAAATAAAATAAAGTTAAATTGGCTTTAGTGAAATAGAGAGTTCACTTTTTTTTGAGTGTAAGTGAAACAGCAAAGTGAAACGCTGTTAGGACTCGGCTATAAAGGAGGTCCCTAAACATGGACTCGGGCAGCACCACAGTGGACTGTAATAATCTAAGTGAGCTTGAAATATCGGGCTGCCCCTGTACCTAATCTAACCTAAACCTTAGTTTTTTGAATAATTTTCAGTTTGGTTGCCTCACTTCCATTCATAAGATCATGTCACCCAAATGAGAAGTAGCATAGACATGCATTAAAAAATTGAATAAAGGAATACACTCCAAGTGTATTCCTTATATTATTATGTCGCAAAAGAAAATTTTACAACTTCACTTCTTCGTAATTTCAACGGAAATGAAGAAATTTTAATTTAAATTTAAAGTTAAAAGTCATTAAATGCACAGAAAAAAATTCTTTAGTTAAACCAACACTAAATTTAACTTATTTTTATTGCAACAGAATTATTTGTTTTTAGTTATTTTTTTTTTATTTTTTTCGAAATTTTCCACAGCTTAATGAAATCTTACTTCTTTAAATATGTCTCAAACATTTTTTGAACTAAACGTGAGTATAAAGTTCAATGGCCGTATACATTACTCGTAGTTCAATATGAGCTAAAGCAAAAGAAAATGTACGTACGACTCCCAAAAATAGTAAAAATTAGCCACAGTATGATTGAAATGGTCATGATTTGGCGCCAATGATTTTCTTCTTTATTTTTGGTTAATTTTTCCCCCTATGAGAGGGTGTAATTTCGTGAACTGAACACCCAAAAAAAAAATACTCTCACCCAGAACGAAATTTCCATTTGTTATAAATTATTTTCTTTAACAAGAAATAAACTCGCATTTATGTCATGAAACGGCTGTCTCTAATCTTTTTTATTTCGTTTTAAAGAAAATATTTTTGCGTGAAAAGAAAACTTTGATTGTATAATATTTCGTTTCTCAGAAAAGAAAACTCTTCTTTCAGCGCAGTTAAAAAGTACAACAGGGCATTTTTCCTGGTTTTAACAACGCTTTGTAGAAATCTCAAAATATGGAGTATGTTACAATTTAGTTCAATTTTCGCACAACGAAAATGTCGTTATTTTAATGAAGAATTTACGTAAAATAGTTAATGAAGAAAATTCTTTCGGTGTAAGGCCCTAGTTTTGTAGTTCACCTAATTACTTAACACCTTGTAGTGAATTTTATGATTATTTATCAGTGAAGTAATTGTATGAAGTACATGAAGTAGAGGTTGTTGTTGATTACTACTTAGCAATATTTATCGCTTTCGACCTCAATGCATGTGTTCCAATTTCGAACTTTCGATTGCTATACACAAAATTTACATAATAATCGTTACAAATGATTTCTGCATAATATGGCTTAGCCTACGACGGAGTCAGTAACATTGATTAGTAAATCATGTGGATTTACAAATCAAACGAAATTTTCGATCAACGAATGTCGTTTGCAATTTGTGGTGTTCACTGCAATAAGTTTGTATGGGAGAAAAAATATATAATTTTTATTGTAAACGGTTTACTGGATTGCATTCTCTGATCGATTGATAGATTCTAAATCGCTTTATCGATTCATTCTCCTCTTCATCATGGCAACGCATACAGTAGTCATTGTACTTTATACCAACCGTTTTAACAAGGTATCACGCAACAGCCCGTTATTAAAAATGTTAGGAGGGTTATTTGACAATTTATTACCCAGCAAAAAAGGCGTCGCCAAAACAGTAATGAAAATGTTCTTTTTGGATCCGGAAGTCGTGCAAAATTGACGCAGAAGCGATGAATTTAACATGGGCTTGTCATAGGACGGAAGTCCTCCATTTCAACAGCCGTTGCACTGAATTTGCATCACTTCTTTAGGTGTGATCCGAATTCAATGTTTTGAATGTAAATTAAAAAAAATCTGTTTTATTTTGTCAAATAAATGATTTTTATATTTTTTTATAATTTTTAATGAATTTTAACGCTTGTCGGAAACGTTTGACCTCAAATATTTTCAAAGATTCACAATATTTTCAGATTGGACTTAGCATTTTTTTCGACAAAATTTAAATGATTTCTACCATTTTATGAATTCTTACTCTGTTTTTAACGTATTTGAAACAAAAAAATTAAAATTACCCATCAAAAGTATGAAAAAACCAAGTTATAAAAAATTGAATTAAAAGAACTTCCTGGGTAGTTAAAATAAAGAACATCACGGGGAGTGCGTCTTCTGGAAGTTCTTTTAAAGTTGTGGCTTTGGAAGAACTCCCAAAATTTTTTGCTGGGTATTTGTGCAATTTAACTTAGGATGGGTCACATAAGTTTCGTCATCATGATAATCTCTATACGCATTTCTAGGTACACAGTGAAAAAAATTGAGGCCAAGGATTTCATGTCCGTAAAATACGAATGCGAATTTTGCTTAGTATAGAAGACGCATTCCTCTGTTATAAAGTGTTTTCCTTGTGCAAAAGTCGTTAAACCTTTCAGCGAATGTTTTGTCTTTATATGTTAAAGTGGCAGCTCGATTTGATTTAGGCTCACTTAGACTATTCAATCCATTGTGATACCACATTATCTAAATGTACCTATTACATATAGGAACTTCTAGTTTTTTTAGACAAACAAAGGCTGATTAAAGGCTGACATCACATACCACATTTCAATCGGGGCTTAGACGCCATATTCACCTAATATGGGTGCCTGGCCATAGGAACATACCGGGGAACTGCGAAGCGTATGAGTTGGCAAGGCTAGGGACTACCTTATATATTCCAGGGGAACTAGAATCTGTTGGTATGCCCCTGGCAACCTGCAAGCTCATGCTGCGTGAGAAGGCTGTCATGATGGCAAATGTTCGATGGGAGAATTGCAAGGGCTGTAACGACACCAAGCAAATATAGGTTAGGTTAGGTTAGGTGGCAGCCCGATGTATCAGGCTCACTTAGGCTATTCAGTCCATTGTGATACCACATTGGTGAACTTCTCTCTTATCACTGAGTGCTGCCCGATTCCATGTTAAGCTCAATGACAAGGGACCTCCTTTTTATAGCCGAGTCCGAACGGCGTTCCACATTGCAATGAAACCACTTAGAGAAGCTTTGAAACCCTCAGAAATGGCACCAGCATTACAGAGGTGGGATAATCCACCGCTGAAAAACTTTTTTGGTATTTGGTCGAGCAGGAATCGAACCCACGACCTCGTGTATGCAAGACAGGCATGCTAACCATTGCATCACGGTGGCTCCCTTTCACATCCTATAAAGGATTCAATATTTATAACAGCAAAAGGTAAACGGTAAACGATGTTGTTTGCCTAAAATTTCGTTTGTTATTCTTTTTTGCATTTACTATCCATTAATTTTTAAGAACAAACAAATTAATCTTCATATGAAAAGGTTTTGAAATTTGCGTTGGCTCTTTTAAGGGAACACAGAAATAAATATTTTCGTCTTCAATCAAGAAATTAATCGATTTAATTAATTTTTAATTGAAATATCTTCAATGACATTTCTTCAAATATCTTCAATAACATCAATCAACAAAGTATATTAATAAATTAATTGTTCCAATTAAAAAATTAATTTTGGTGATTGATTTTTGTTTCAATTAAAAATTTTGTTGAACCAATTAAATGTTCGAATTGAATATTTTTTAAAAATCAATTGGAAAAATTTTGGTGAATTTTTTTTCGTGTATGAAGGAGTTTTCCTCTTTCATATGAATTTTCATCTTAAGCTCAATATAGCAACAACAACAACTTTGGGTATTTGATTAAATGCTTGATGTTATTTGAGGGTGTAAGAAAATTTTAATTTGAGTTCAAGTTCAATTCCATTGTCAATTCAAACATATGCCAGTATTATATGTTTAGTGTCTTCCTAATATGTTGTATATACACGTGAATGACCAGATAACTATAATTTGTATTTTATAATGTAATTTTTGTAATTCAATACACCCCCTATAATGTAAGGTTCAAATGTACTCACTTCCCCGAATTCGATTCAATGAATTTCATTGAAAAAACAAAACAAATAGAACGAAAAACCCCTAACAGACGCATGTAAAAGTGAAGACCTCTCCGTCAAGGACTCTAATTATCGCTGTTTCAATATCAAAACAAAATTTGCACGACATGTTTGTTAAAATGAAAGTTGTTATTACGTTTGGTGTTTTCGTTTGCATATATTTCAAATAAAATAAAAAAATCGAATAAAATAAACGACAAACAAATGTTGCAAATGACAATGAAACTGAATGCATTACACCCCGAATAAAACAACTTTAAATAAAAAAAAAGTAAATGAAAAAAAATCAAAAAACGTTGGCATGAATTTTATTCATGCAGGAGGTATGTCATTTCTATGTTATCGTTAATAGGCTCAATTCTGGTATCTTAAAACCGAATAAAATTGACAATTAAAATATCTATCTCTCCCCGCAAATGGGCCTTTGAATTCTTGCTTATTTTGAATATTGAGTTGAAACGTTAACAGTTCAATATTTATGACACAATGGGTGATTGCGGTGCAGTTCAACATCCAGAAAATCCAGTGAAGAAATCAAAGGTTTTCGTGGTGCCGAAATATTGCCCAAATGGTGTCTAGCCATAAAAAGTTCTATTAAATAAGGAAAAGACCAAAAAAATCGACAAGCCGAAGTTGCTGTACCCTTCACCATGGATTGAAAACCTTAGATTCTGCTCCATAATATCTTTAATAATTTATAAATTTTTTCACTTGCAAACGAAAATTTCCTAATGTGAAGGAAACAATTGCAAACATGTTACGAAGTTCAAGATGGGTGCATTATTGGTAAACTTGACTAATTTTAAGAAATTCTGAACTATTTTGTGGGTGTCACGAATTTAGTAAATCTTTATGCTTCATTTGTGCATAATTGTTTTCTCCAAAAAATTATTAAATTCAAGAAAACTTTCTCAAAATATAATAATCCCATGGCTTTTTTAGTGTAGTAAGTAATGTTAGAAATTCTTTCCGTGTATTGGTTGTTATTGTACACCCAAAAATGCTTTTGTGAAGATTAACATTATACCCTCAGAAAAAAGTGAACGATTTTTTTTTATAGCGGATTTAACTTTATTTTAGTACATGCAAATTAATTGATTTTAGTGAAATTTTTCCAAATGTGAGAAACTTTTCCTTATTTTAATTATTTTTTGCTTAAATTAGAAAAAAAGTTGTATACAAATGAAATTTTGCCAAATGTGAGAAACTTTTCCTTATTTGAATTATTTTTTGCTTAAATTAGAAAAAAAGTTGTATACAAATGAAATACATAATTTTAGTAAACAAATGAAATACATAATTTTAGTAAATTTTCAGAATTTTATTTGACATTTCTCTATTTCAGACTTACTCAATTTGAACCATGGAGAGATACACAATCAAACAACGTGTTAAATGTTTCCAAGAAATGGCAACAGTGGATGATCAATTTTCGAAGAAAATCATCTTCAGTGATGAGGCACATTTTCACCTCAGTGGATTCGTCAATAAACAGAATTGCCGCATTTGGGCGAATGAGAATCCAAGAGTGATTGTCGAAAAACCAATGCACCTACAAAGAGTGACTGTTTGGTACGGTTTATGGGCTGTCGGCATCATCGGGCCGTATTTTTTCCAAAATGAGGCCGGTCAGGCAGTTATTGTGAATGGTGTTCGCTACACACAAAAAATTTTTTTTTTTCTGATTCAATCACGAAATTAATTGATCCAATTAATTTTTAATTGAAATGTCTTCAATCACAGAAATGATAGTATCAATTAAAAAATTAATTGATACTATTATTTTTGTGATTGATTTTTGTTTCAATTAAAAATTTTGTTGAATCAATTAAATTTTTAATTGAATATTTTTTAAAACTCAATTAAAATTTTAATTGGAAAAATTTTTGTGAAATTATTTTGTGTGTATCGTGAGATGATAACGAACTTTTTATGGCCCGAATTGGAAGATATGGATGTGGACGATATGTGGTTTCAGCAGGACGATGCCACTTGCCACACAGCTAACGAAACAATGGCTCTTTTGCGCAACAAATTCAATGGCCGTGTTGTCTCACGTAATGGCGATGTCAATTGAACGCCAAGACTTTTTTCTTTGGGGTTATTTGAAAGAAAAGTTGTACGTCGATAAGCCAGCAACAATTCAAGAGCTAAAGGATGGATAATTCGGCACATTAACGGCATAGAACCTCCATTATGCCTCAGAGTCATCGACCATCGGATGAAGGTGTGCCACCGAGGTTGCGGCTCCCATTTGACCGATATTTTGTTCCATACATAATTGAGTAATACCAATATATCATAATAAAATAAAATTACAATAATTTCCTAAATAGTTTGTGTTTTATTCAAAATCAACATCGGCCCTTGAAATTTTAACCACCCTTTATATACAGTGTCGTGGGCAGAGAATGAAGCCGCCGAGTCGCGCCGCTGATTTCAGTCGCCGCCTACCATTTTTTGTCAGTCGACGCCGTCACCATAGAATGGTGACGGAAGTATAATAAATTTGTCATTCCGTTTGTAACACATCGAAATATTGATTTGCGACTATATAATAAAGTATATATTCTAGATCAGGGAGAAATTCTAAGACGATATAACCATGTCCGTCTATCCGTCTGTCTGGCTGTCTGTCTGTCTGTCTGTCCGGCTGTCTGTCTGTCTGTCTGTTGTAATCACGCTACAGTCTTCAATAATGAAGCAATCGTGCTGAAATTTTGCACAAACTAGTCTTTTGTCTGCAGGCAGGTCAAGTTCGAAGATGGGCTAACTATATCGGTCCAGGTTTTGATATAGTCCCCATATAAACTGACCTCCCGATTTGGGGTCTTGGGCTTATAGAAACCATAGTTTCTATCCAATTTGCCTGAAATTGGAAATCTAGAGGTATTTTATGACCACAAAGAGGTGTGCCAAAAATGGTGAGTATCGGTCCATGTTTTGGTATAGCCCCCATATAGACCGATCTCCCGATTATATTTCTAGGGCTTCTAGAATCGATTGTTTCTATCCAATTCGCCTGAAATTGGAAATCTAGAGGTATGTTAGGACCATAAAGAGGTGTGCCAAAAATGGTGAGTATCGGTCAATGTTATGGTATAGCCCCCATATAGACCGATCTCCCGATTTTACTTCTTGGGCTTATAGAAACCGTAGTTTTTATCCAATTTGCCTGAAATTGGAAATCTAGAGGTATTTTCGGGCCATAAAGAGGTGTGCCGAAAACGGTGAGTATCGGCCCATGTTTTGGTATGGTCCCCATATAAACCGACCTCCCGATTTGGGGTCTTAGGCTTATAGAAACCGTAGTTTTTATCCAATTTGCCTGAAATTGGAAATCGAGAGGTACTTTAGAACCATGAAAAGGTGTGCCGAAAATGGTGAGTATCGGTCCATGTTTTGGTATAGCCCATATATAGACCGATTTCCCGATTTTACTTCTGGGGCTTCTGGAATCCGAAGTTTTTATCCTATTTGCCTGAAATTGGAAATCTAGGCATTTTCGGGCCATAAAGAGGTGTGCCGAAAACGGTGAGTATCGGTCCATATTTTAGTATAGCCCCCATAAGAACGATCTCCCGATTTAACTCCTTGGGTTTCTAGAAACCGTAGTTTTTATCCGATTTTTCGGAAATTGTAAATATTCTGGTATTTTAGGCTCACAAAAACGTGTATCGGATTAAGTTTTTAGCGGTCCATTTGGTAAGGCCTCCATATAGAACGATTTCACTTCTTGAGAGTATAGAATGCGCACTGATCATGAAAATTGCTTGAAACTCAATGTGAAATTTCCAAATTTTACTTCTCGGGTGAAAATCTACAGATTTAAGATTTCAAATCAAGACGTTATTTTATAATTTTCTTGCACACCTACAAGAGATGTTAATGATTCCTCTAAAACTCAAACAAAAATTGTTCTTATAAAACCAGAATCTGATATAGTCTTCATCGGTAAAATCTTTAAATTTATCTTCGGGAAGTGTATTGGTTGAACTGTCCTCAAACCCCCCTGAAATTTCAAAGGAAACCCTAATATTTGATTCATGATGGTGGGTATTTAAGATTCGGCCCGGCCGAACTTACTGCTGTATATATGTTACTTGTGTCATGTACACTTGATGAGAAGCAACTTCTCTTATGTTTTTGATCTGCTGAATTCTAAAAAAATTTGTGGAACAGTATTTGAGATATCCTGTTATTTTTAGTTTTTCGCTCTTTTTTCACTAAACAAATTATATCTCGAGTTAGAAATGTCCGTTGTTGGTACTTAAATGAAAGGTATTGAGTTAACGAATAATCGTTTGTAAATGGATCTGTGATAAGTTAAGTGGTTTAAAAAATATCGATCCGAAAAAAAAAACAAATTTTCAAAAAAAAAAAAAATCGTATTTTACAATGTACCTTTTCCGCCAGAAAAGTATAAACCATTGTAAAAATGTTCGGTTTCTCTTCAGGGTCGTATAGATGATACTTTAAAGATGATTTTTAAATTTTTTTTTTCGAATTCAGCAGATCAAAATACATGAGAAAAGTCGTCTCTCATCAAGTGTACATTTTCAGAGTAATAGTGTTGTAATTGTAGTGTAAAATTTTGAACTTTCCACCCTCCTTCCACATTTAACTAAATGTAAATTTGATTGTAAGATTGGTTGTACAACTAATCTCATTACCATTCGAATAACTTCAAATTGATTTTATAATGGATAATTGTGCGCCGCCGAATGGACAAATTTATATCGGCTTAGCCGTCAAGCTGCCGCCGCCGGAGGCAAAAATTTAGAGTCAGCAACCACCGTCAAAAATGGATATATATCGGTCCATGTTTTAATATAGCATACTTATAGACCTTATCAATTTTCATTCGATTTGCTTGAAATTTGAAATCTAGTGGTACTTTAGATTCTTAATGAGCTGTACCAAATTTGGTATATAGCGGCTCATATTTGTATAGACAGATATTTTTAAGTAAAGAGCTATACCATACTTAGAATATATAGGGTCGTGTTTTAATATAGCTTCCATATTGACCGATCGCAATGTTTTTTTTTAATCTGGAAATTCAAAAGGAGCTATTCAAAATATATCGATCAATAACTCGTCTATAAACCAATCTTCCGATTCGACTTCTTGGGCCAATAGAAACAGAAATTTGTAACTAATATGTCCGAAATTTATTTTGGAAAAATGACTCTAGATATCTTAATATTAATTTTGACATGATTTTGATATAGGTTAGGTTAGGTTATGTGGCAGCCCGATGTATCAGGCTCACTTAGACTATTCAGTCCATTGTGATACCACAGTGGTGAACTTCTCTCTTATCACTGAGTGCTGCCCGATTCCATGTTAAGCTCAATGACAAGGGACCTCCTTTTTATAGCCGAGTCCGAACGGCGTTCCACATTGCAGTGAAACCACTTAGAGAAGCTTTGAAACCCTCAGAAATGTCACCAGCATTACTGAGGTGGGATAATCCACCGCTGAAAAACTTTTTGGTGTTCGGTCGGAGCAGGAATCGAACCCACGTCCTTGTGTATGCAAGGAGGGCATGCTAACCATTGCACCACGGTGGTTCCCTGATTTTGATTTTGATATAGCTCCCATATTGATTAAAATTATCCATTTCGAGTAATAACCATCCATTGTATAAATCTAAAGGAATGAAATCTGAAATCATATGAAAGATGATATTTTCATTCTATTGGCTTGAACGCTAATTTAAGACTCACTATAGAAATTATATAAATAATTTTACTGCAAATCTAAAATTTTATGTTACAAATTCCAAATTGAACTACGGAAACCGTACCGCAAATTTTTGGGTAATTTTCAAAATTTTCGTATTCGAAATTTGTATACCCTCCACCATAGGATGGGGGTATATTAACTTTGTCATTCCGTTTGTAACACATCGAAATATTTCTCTAAGACCCCATAAAGTATATATATTCTGGGTCGTGGTGAAATTCTGAGTCGATCTGAGCATGTCCGTCCGTCCGTCTGTTGAAATCACGCTAACTTCCGAACGAAACAAGCTATCGACTTGAAACTTGGCACAAGTAGTTGCTGTTGATGTAGGTCAGATGGTATTGCAAATGGGCCATATCGGTCCACATTTACCTATAGCCCCCATTTAAACGGACCCCCAAATTTGGTTTGCGATTGCTCTAAGAGAAGCAAATTTCATCCGATCCGGCTGAAATTTGGTACATGGTGTTAGTATATGGTCTCTAACAACCACGCAAAAACTGGTTCATATCGGTCCATAATTACATATAGCCCCCATATAAACCGATCCCCCGATTTGGCTTGCAGAGCCTCTAAGAGAAGCAAATTTCATCCGATCAGGCTGAAATTTGGTATATGGTGTTAGTATATGGTCTCTAATGACCATGCAAAAATTGGTACACATCGGTCCATAATTATATATAGCCCCCATATAAACCGATTACCAAATTTGTCCTCCGGAGCCTCTTGGAAGACCAAAATTCATCTGATTCAGTTGAAATTTGGTACGTGGTGTTAATATATGGCCTCAAACACCCATGCAAAAATTGGTCGAAATCGGTCAATAATTATATATAGGCCCGATAAAAACCGATTCCCAGATTTGACCTCCGGAGCCCCTTGGAAGAACAAAATCCATCCGATTTGATTGAAATTTGGTGCGTGATGTTAGTATATGGTCTCTAACAACCATGCAAAAATTGGTCCACATCGGTCCATAATTATATATAGCCCCCATATAAACCGATCCCCAGATTTGATCTCCTGTGCCTTTTGGAGAAGCAAAATTCATAGTTATATATAGTCATCAGATAAATCGATCCCCAATCACACAAAAATGGGTCCATATCATAATTGTATATAGCGCCCATATAAGCGACCCCCATATTTCAATTCTGGCTCTCTACGTATTGTCTAATATATACCACGTATGGACTAACTCACAATTTAGAAATCAATGCTAAGAAGTTTTAAGATACCACAACTCTAGTAATTCGATTGTGGATGACAGTCTTTCGTAGAAGTTTCTACGAAATCCATGGTGGAGGGCACATAAGATTCGACCTGGCCGAACTTACGGCCGTATATACTTGTTTTTATTTTAGGTCCATAAAGAGGTGTGCTAATTTTGGTATATATCGGTCCATGTTTTGATATAGCCCACATATAGACCGATCGCCCAATTTGAATTCTTGAAAGCATGGTAGAAGCAATTTTTATCCGATTTGCTCGAAATTTGAAATCTAGAGTTATGTTAGGCCATAACGAGTTGTGGTAAATTTGGTAATATCGGCACATATCTTGATATAGTCCCATATAGACCGATCTCCCGATTTAACTTCTTGAGGGCATGGAAGCTGTCATTTTACATCCTTAAGAGATGTGCTATATTTTGTATATATCGGTCCATGTTTTAATACAGCATACTTATAGACCTTATCAATTTGCATTCGATTTGCTTGAAATTTCTAGTGATATTTTAGATTCTTAATTTGGTATATAGCGGCTCATATTTGCATAGACAGATATTTTAAAGTCGTAAAGACCTATACCAAACTTAGAATGTATTGGGTGGTGTTTTAATATAGCTCCCATATTGACCGATCGCAATGTTTGTTTTTTTTTAATCTGGAGATATTTTAGATTCAAAGGGAGGTATTCAAAATATATCGATCAATCTTTTGGTATAACTCGTCTATAGACCAATCTTCCGATTCGATTTCTTGGGCCAGTAGAAAATGCAATTTGTAGCTAATATGTCCGAAATTTATTTTGGTCATATAAATGACTATAGATATCTTAATATTAGTTTTGATATGATTTTGATATAGCTCCCATATTGATTAAAATTATCCATTTCGAGTAATAACCATCTATTGTATAAATCTACAATGAAATCTTAAATCTATAAGATGATATTTTCATTCTATTTGCTTGAACGCTAATTTAAGGCTCACTCTAGAAATTATATAAATAATTTTACTGCAAATCTAAAATTTTATATTACAAATTTCAAATTGAACTACGGAAACCGTACCGTAAATTTTTGGGAAATTTTCGTATTCGAAATTTTTATATTTTCTAAATATAACTGAAGTATTAGATCAACGTACATCGTTTGAAATTTCATGGACGTCTTTTACATAAAGTTAGAAGACAAAATCTTATATGTAGTACAAATATCGCATTGTTTATATTCAAGTCTATGCTATGAACGTTGGCAACTCTACCAGTATCACTATAACGATTAAGGCCGACTTCTCAATGTCTTGTTATTATTTATCGTGTGAATAAATCAGGTGATCCCATGCAAAAATTTTACTAACCGGTGGTCTATCCTCCAGTTAAGTATTAATCGGAGATTGGGAAACTGTCTGTATTAAGAAAAACACATTTTTTTTGTCAAAATTCGTTTTTATTATTCAACATAGTTCCCTTCAAAAGCGATACAATGATTATAACGACCTTCCAATTTTTTGATACCATTTGGTAGTACTCCTTCGGTTTTGCCTCAGTTTCGGCGATCACCTCTTCATTGCAGCCAGATTTTTTCCCTGCGAGCATCCTTTTGAGGTCTGAGAACAAGAAAAAGTCGCTGGGGGCCAGATCTGGTGAATACGGTGGGTGGGGAAGCAATTCGAAGCCCAATTCATGCATTTTTGCCATCGTTCTCAACAGCGTTGCCAATTTAGCTTTTTTCCCGCTAGATTTGGCTTTTTCTGAAGACGTTTAGCGGGGAAAAAATGCATTTAGCTTTTAGCTTTTTTTCTGGCTTTTTTTCATGACCCTTTTAGCTAATTTTGGCTTTTTTTATTTTCGACATGTTCCTATTGAAATATGGATAAAACTTCGTTTTTATCTAAGCCTTGCTGCCAGAATAAGGTTTTCCACATATTTTAATTCCTTATATCTGTCAGTAAATTATTAGGAATATTAGCATTTGACTCATTTATCCTTTTTATGTTATTATAATTTGGTTATAATAGCATTTGTGAATTTCTCTTCTTCAATAGCCGATAAATTTTTTTTGTCCTTATAGTTAAGTGATTCAACTTAAAAATGGGTATTTTTTCATGAAAGAAGGCTAGGGTCAATTCTAAAAAATTCTTAAAATTAATGAAATAGTCTTTAAATTTGTGGAGTTTTTGTATCTTGACCACAAATCAAAATAGCGTTCAAAAATAGAAGAGGGTTTTCAACATTTTATTTTAAAAAATGTTTTTACTAGGAAATATAAACGAAGGACTTCCAGTAAAAATTTGTGATGGTAATGAAAATGTATCGAGTATGCAAACAAAGCTAATATGACTTAAATTTTCTTACAGTCTCACAGAAATTGAATTAAAATGAATACAATTAAAATATTATGCATTTTAAGTGAAATAAAGCCTTGAAATTTGTTAAATTTCAATCAAAAATGTGACTTTTGATACAAAACATTTTAGCTTTTTTTCTAGCTATTTTTTAAAATTTTTTAGCTTTTTTTGGCTAGTTTTTTGGACAAATCTAGCGGTTTTTTGTGAAACAATTCTGGCAACGCTGGTTCTCAATGACTTGTGGCACGGTGCGTTGACTTGGTGGAACAACACTTTTTTCTTCTTCATATGGGGCCGTTTTGCTGCGATTTCGACTTTCAAACGCTCCAATAACGCCATATAATAGTCACTGTTGATGGTCTTTCCCTTCTCAAGACAATCGATAAAAATTATTCCATGCGCATCCCAAAAAATAAAGGCCATTACTTTGCCAGCGGACTTTTGACAGAGCTTTTTCCACAGAGCTTCCGCATATCCAAATATTGATGAATGATATGACCAACACGTTCCTTTGATATCTTTAAGGCCTCTGCTATCTCGATCAACTTCATTTTACGGTCATTCAAAATCATTTTGTGGTTTTTTTTGATGTCGACTGCATTCACCGTCCTCCGCGCTCATTTCACCATGCTTGAATTTTGCATACCAATCAATTATTATTGATTTCCCTGGGGCAGAGTCCGGAAACTCATTATCAAGCCAAGTTTTTGCTTCCACCGTATTTTTTCCCTTCAGAAAACAGTGTTTTATCAAAACACGAAATTCCTTTTTTTCCATTTTTTTTCACAATAACAAAAGTTGCTTCACAAAAGATTAATTGACTTACAGACGTGAACTTTTGACACGAATCATTTGAAGGTTGGTACTAGAGGTCTGCATCGAATAACTTTTCACTACATGTATGCAATTCGCTGTCGAATATAGTACATACACTGTCTTTCTCTCAGAGCGCAAGTAGTGAAGAGAAGAGAACACTTGCTTGTCAAATACCACCAAGTACTTATCCGAAACAATATGTGTTCCGAAAAAAAGGAACAATAAAAATGTAAGTACTTGAGAAAAAGTACAACATGGATTCTCTTTACTTCACGTGGTACCACAAGTATTTCTCAGTGATGTGCGAAGCAAAACTTTCCATTATTATTAATCATAGATATGTATGTATATCACATATTTCATATATTTATGTATGTCACACACTTACCTTAACGTTTGCCGTTCTTTATAATAAACCAAAACGTATATTATGGAGATTAACTTTTTTTTGTATTTCTGAAACTGCACTTGGTACATGGAGTACTCTATGAAGTTTTGTTCTCGCAACATACTCGACGTGATCACTCTGAGTACACTTCAATAAGAGAGAAAGAGGAATATGTGTTTGTTGGTAGTGAAGACATCAGAGTAGCAACAAGAAGTTACTCGTGGCTTTTGGTGTTCATCAAAATGTGTACCAATAGTTTTGCGACTCTTTCAAATAGATGTACTCATGTAGCAAGTACACGTGTACTCTGCATTTACAACTGGAATTGTGCAGACCTCTAGTTGGTACTATATAAAAATAATATGCATTTAATACTAGCGACGCCATCTATGTATAAGACCGGGGACTTATCAGCCAACCTGTTACTATATGCAAACATTTTTCACTTTGAGCCTGCCAAAATCAGTCGGTTGTAATTCTCCAGCCAAATGTAACTCAAATAAATTAATGAAACGTCCACCATAGGATGGATGGTATATAATCACTGTGTCATTCTGTTTGTAACACATCGAAACATTGGTCCCAGACCCCATAAAGTATATATAATGTCTGAGTCGTGGAGAAATTCTGACTCGATCTAGCGATGTCCGTCCGTTCGTCCGCCAGTTGAAATCATGCTAACTACTTACCGAAACAAGCTAACGACTTGAAACATGGTACAAGTGTTTGTGTTGGTCGAGTGGTATGGCAAATGGGCCTTACCGAACCACTTTTAGGTATAGCCCCAGATTTGACTTTCGGGCCCCTTGGAGAAGCAAATTTTATCCGATCCGACTGAATTTGGTACACGATATAAGGTTGATGTTAACAACCATACAAAAATTGGTCCATATTGCTCCATAATTTTATATAGCCCCGATATAAAACGATTCCCAGATTCGATTTCCGGAGCTTCCCGAAGGTGCTACCATTTGCAACATACACCCAGAAAAAAGTGCCTTCTAAACTAAAGGAAAAAATGTTCATCAATTTATTTTAGCCATTTTATTTCCATTAAGGTAAATTTTTGTGTGAAATAATAAAATTTACTAGTTTCAGTAAAAAAATCCTGAAAGCAGTTAGGAATAGTTCATTAACTAGAATAAGGCATGGAATTTTACTAATACTGTTTTCTTCGCTGGGCATAAGAATTTACTACTGAACAAGAAAATTTTATACACTGATAACAAAGCATTCGTAAAAATAAACAAAAACCGAACTAAAACCAAGTTTCCTCAAATTTAGTAGAATTTCCTATAAAATGATAATTTTGACTTCCTTTATTATAGAAAGCTTATCATACATACGAATAACACTTGGCATAGAAAAATATTTTAGTTCATTCATACTAAGAAGAATTCAATCCTTCCAAAACTTAAGGAAACTCCCTGGTTAGAATATATGAAATTTCCCATATTTCTTTTATCTACCTGTTATCGATGTAATCGATATGTTTGCGCGTGGATTGTTTTTTTTAGTTGGAATCGTGTTGTTATGATATACGAAGATATTGTTAAAAAATAATTTAGTAAAATAATATAAAAAATAACAAATAAAATATATAAAATGTTTGTTATTGTAAATTAGTGAGAAAAAAATTATGTTCGTGATGGTATATAAAGAAAGAAAGCAGAATAACAACCCCTTCATTCGTCTTCATTTTGGAATCTTCAATTAACAGGTAACATTCAGTGACGCTAACCTTTTGGGAAAAAATTGGTATATGATTTTTTATATTTGTAGGTATTGAAATTGTAAAAGGAGGAAAAAATCGCTACGCAGCAACTTATTTAAAGAGAAAGGTACAACAAGAAGAACAAGTATAAACGGCCGTAAGTTCGGCCAGGCCGAATCTTATGTACCCTTCACCATGGATTGCGTAGAAACTTCTACGAAAGACTGTCATCCACAATCGAATTACTTCGGTTGTGGTATCTTAAATCGTTTTCTAAATTGTGAGTTAGTCCATACGTGTTACATTACACGGATAAAAAAGACTGTTTTTCATATGTTTGGCTATAAACATTATATGTTTGGAACACACATTTTTAAACACAATATTTTTGAGTGCAAGCATATAATGTTCATAAACTAGCATAACATGTTTGGGACATATATGTTAATATGTTAGAACATATTATGTTTGGGACATAAAATGTTTTTAAATATAATATGCTTGGATGCAAACATATATTAATTTAGAAATAGCCTATAAACATATATGTGTTTAGTAGCTTGGAGCGCTATTTAACAGGGAGCGATATTGAATTAAGTTCGTGGTTGTTGCTTGTTATTACAAAATTAACATTTTATTTTTCCTTGGGCAATTGATCAGCTACTTCTTTGATCCTTACAAACTGTGTGGTCCGCTGTTCGAATCCCCGTCCGGCAAAAGGTAAATTTAAAATAAAAAAATCATAAAATTGAATAATTTCTTCTACAATGTTTGTATTGCACAAAAAGGTGCTAAGAACTAAAAAATCTCGTGGAAGTGAGAAAGATGTTGGGGAATATACAATTAGGCAGAAACAAAATTTTGAGCATTCAGGTCGAAAACCTATGTTGTTAGCACCTATATTACCTGTTTATTTTCATAATTCATTATGATTGTAAATATATAAATAAATAAATAAAATTTTGAGCACAATATTGTTTGGGAGATTTTTTTAAGCATATAATATTTTTGGGTGCAAAATGCTTCCAAACATATTATATGTTCACATAAAAACATATTGTTTTTTGGAAGACAACATTATTGAATTTGGATGCAAAAATACAAAATGTTTGGAACTTAGACTACCCAAACATATATTGTTTAGACCAATATGCTTTCAAACATATTATATATTGGAAGAGATCAAACATATAAATGTTTGGGCAATACCCAAAAATGTATATGCTTGAAGCAAAATATGTTTGGGAGTATATGTTACAGAGGCGATTTTTTGTGAGGGTGTAGACAAAAAAAGTATGTGTAGGTAAGTCTACAAATAATTACGAATCGATATGGACTTTTGCACGGTACGTAGGGAGCCAGAATTGAAATATGGGGGTCGCTTATATGGGGTCTATATACAATTATTGATATGGACCAATTTTTGTGTGATTGGGGGTCGATTTATCTGAGGGCTATATATAACTATAGACCGATATGGACCTAGTTAGGAATGGTTGTTAACGGGCATATACTAGCACAATGTACCAAATTTCAACTGACTCGGATGAAATTTGCTCCTCCAAAAGGCTCCAAAACCAAATCTCGGGATCGGTTTATATGGGGGCTATATGTGATTATGGACTGATATGGACCACTTTTGGCATGGTTGTTAAATATCATATACTACCACCACGTACAAAATTTCAACCAGATCGGATGAATTTTGCTTCTCCAAAAGGCACCGGAGGTCTAATCTGGGGATCGGTTTATATGGGTGCTATGTATGATTATGGACTGATATGAACCAATTCCTGCATGGTTGTTGGATACCATATACTAACATCACGTACCAAATTTCAACCGAATCGGATGAATTTTGCTTTTCAAATCTGGGATCGGTTTATATGGGTGCTATATATAATTATGGACTGATATGAACCAATTCCTGCATGGTTGTTGGATACCATATACTAACATCACGTACCAAATTTCAACCAAATCGAATGAATTTTGCTTTTCCAAGGGGCTCCGGAGGTCAAATCTGGGGATCGGTTTATATGGGGGCTATATATAATTATGGACCGATTTCGACCAATTTTTGCATGGGAGATTGAGGCCATATATTAACACCACGTACCAAAATTTCAACTGAATCAGATGAATTTTGGTCTTGAAATTTGCTTCTCTTAGAGGCCTCGCAAGCCAAATCAGGGGATCGGTTTATATGGGGGCTATATATAATTATTGACCGATGTGGACCAATTTTTGCATGGTTGTTAGATACCATATACTAACACCATGTACCAAATTTCAGCCGGATCGGATGGAATTTGCTTCTCTTAGAGGCCTCGCAAGCCAAATTTGGGGGTTCGTTTATATGGGGGCTATACGTAAAAGTGGACCGATATGGCCCATTTGCAATACCATCCGACCTACATCAATAACAACTACTTGTGCCAAGTTTCAAGTCGATAGCTTGTTTCGTTCGGAAGTTAGCGTGATTTCAACAGACGGACGGACGGACGGACGGATGGACGGACATGCTCAGATCGACTCAGAATTTCACCACGACCTAGAATATATATACTTTATGGGGTCTTAGAGCAATATTTCGATGTGTTACAAACGGAATGACAAAGTTAATATACCCCCCATCCTATGGTGGAGGGTATAAAAATGCGGTTTACAGTTGATAACATTACATGGAAATTGGAAATAGTGGAAGAATAAACTAATATTTCAAGGCCAGTCAATGCTGTTGAATATAAATAAGTATATTTAATATATTAATAAAACATATATTTTATAGAAGAAAGAAATGCTTATATAAATAAATGAATTGTATTTAAAACCGAAGGTAAGCAGTTCTAATTTTGTCCAAATGAATGAAAATAGTTCAATAAAATCATTCCATATATGAATTCAATTCAGTTAAATTTTTTCATCCTGTAGTATAGTGGTACATAAATATAGGAAAATGTTAACTAACATATGGAATGCATTCTACCTAATTTCTACGAAAATCACATCGTTCAAACAAATAAAAATGTCTTTGGCGCTATATGAAGTTCAACTTTCTTCACAATGAGCTCATTTTAACTTAAAGAAGGGGTCACTTTTTTCTGGGTGTATGGTACGTGTTTGTGGCCTCTAACCACCATACATAAATTGGCCCATAATTATATATATAGTCCCCGTATAAACCGATCCCGTGATTTTACTTCTTGAACCACATGGAAAAGTAAATTTCATCTATTCCGGTTACGTGATGTCAGTATATGCTTTCTACTAATCCTTAAATAATGGTCCAGATCGCTTGAAAATTATATATAGCCCTCATATAAATCGACCCCCTCTGGACTTCTGGCGCCTCATGGAGGAACAATTTTCATTACATCCGTTTGAAATTTAGCTCTTCATAAACTTTTATTGACTCCTCTGTATAAACCGATCAAGAACTGAATTGGCTAGACTCCATATGGACTGACTTACATTTCTCCATATAAATGGAATTCGATATTTTAAAGTTTTTTTAAAAAGGATTGAGTTTGAGAGGTTGCCAATCAAGCGAATCGTCAAACTCTTTATACATCCTGTATCGTAGGGTATTAAAAATATCAGTGAGCATGAAATTCGTCGTCATATATATAACTTCATAATTGAAATTGGCATTCGAATAGCATTTAAAGGAAAACACCTATCACAACATGTCTTATCCATATATCCACTACAGCCTGGAGTCAAATAAACTGACCAAACCTCAAATTTATCAAATGCGTGTTCTAAACGCAAAAATAGGCAATTCAAATTGAGCTACGCCCCAAAAACAAAAACAATTGTCTTGTACCACCTTAAAACATTCGCGTTAACACCAGATACTACCTTCCTTCCACCCAGTAATTTCATACAGAATGATTGTTCTATAGTCTCTATCAGCATAATTGCAGTATAGGACAGTGATAAAGGTGTTTTGGTTCGTGGTTATATAAATCATTTTGGAAAAATTGCAATCAAATTGGAATCGTTTAAGATAGGACGAAAACATATTGAATCACAATTTGTCATATTCATGAAGCCAACCACATTGCAAAAAATATTGACCTTATGTGAATGATTATGCAACCTAAGATTTAGGACACGTAATTTACAAAATATCAAGGACAAATTTCTTTCAAAAATTAAATTGAGATTAAAAGAAAAATTATAAACTTTGCTTAAATTTTTTGTATTCAATTTAGGATAAATTTTGCATTGGACATTTGTATTCGAACTAAGAAAATTTTTCCTTAAAAGAAAAAAATAGAACATTTAAAAAAAGAAACAAGTAAGTAAAGTCGAAAGTCGGGCGGGCCGACTATATCATATCCTAAACAACCCCTACTGAATTAGTAAATATAAACATTTGTGGGGGTAACATTGGCATAGGTTTGAGACATAAACCGCATTTCCATATTTAAGAACATTAAGGGGCACATTTTTATGGGAATTTTTTTCACAATCTGAGCAGAAATGTTTGATATTATTTATATATAGTTGATTTTGCACTTACAGAGTTAGTATATAACTAATATTGAGTCAATTATTAAAAAAAATTTTAAAAAATCGCTCAAATGATGTGGGTAATAAAACAAAATTCGTGAAAATCGGGCAATATTATTAGGTAAGAGTACATGTGTAAGTCTAAATCCGATGGGATAATAAATAAAAATTTGAAACTTGAGTAACATTGTTTAATAAATGAGAGTATTATGGCCAAATTTGGAAAAATCGAGCCATGTATATATATGGGAGCTATATCTAAATCTGAGCCGATTTGGATGATATTTTCCAGGCAACCTTGTTCTAAATTTGAGTAAGATCGGTAATAAATGGTGCCACTATGGTCAACAATAATATTATTAGGGACAAATTTTTTTCAAACTCGGGCGCTGCTATATATGGGAGCTATATCTAAATCTGAAACGATTTGGATGATATTCCGCAGGTTTGGTTGATACTACCGATGGTCACTGTGTGCTAAATTTGAGTAAGATCGGTTAATAAAAATAAGGCTATTAGGACCAAATTTTCGAAAATCGGGCGATACATATATATGGGAGCTATATTTAAATCTGAACCGATATCCAGGATTGCACATATAGTAAGTGCAATAGAAGATAACATTGTGCCAACTTTGACTAAGATCGGTTGATAAATAAGGGACTCATTGGCGTAGCTAGGGGGGTGCTGGGGGGGGCTATGCCCCCCCCAGAATAGTTCTTGCCCCCCCCAGAATAATCAAAGCTACAGTTGATTTATATTTTAATTCAAGCTTTGCGATGTGTTTAATCCAATTAAGATTGTGGCAGAGAGAGTATGTTAAGCATATTTTTTAGTATTGATATTTACATTACAACTAAAAGCACGTAATAAAAACACTAAAAGGAAACTTGAGACGCACATTTTCAAAAATAGTCAATTTATAACTACGTTGATTAAAATCATAAATCGTCACATGCCCAATTTACCATCTAAAATCGTCAAAATCACGAAAAATCAACAGAGTTGGCACCGCTGCTCTCGACAGTTGCTTCGTTGTATTCTGTTCTCAGAGAATTTTTAAAAACTAATCGAAGATAGACGTTTTATAATATTCAATTTATTTTTTGCCTTTTATTTAATTTTTTATTCTTAGTATTTTTTATACACGATGAATATATTAAGTTTATGTTTTGCTTTATGATTTCTAGTCCTGTTTTAAAACACACATTTTAAATAAAATTTAAAAATCATATGTTTGTTGTCTTGAATTAAAAATAAATTACAAACAATATTTTTCAAACACATACTTAAAGCAATGCTTTTATTTTTTGTTATATTAAATAATGGTAAGTTGCTATTTGATTATTTATAGCGGTGTCGTGGAACCGGCTCCCACACACAATAAAATATTTTTTGTCTTCAACCATGAAATTAATTGATCTAATTAATTATACCCTTCACCACTACTGTGGTACAGGGTATAATAAGTTTGTGCATTTGTATATAACGCCAAGAAATAGTGGTCATAGACCCATCTTTTAGTATACCGATCGGGTAAGAATTAAAATCTGAGTCGATTTAGCGATGTCCGTCTGTCTGTCTGTCTGTCCGTCCGTCTGTCTGTATATGTAATTTTGTGCACAAAGTACAGCTCGCAATTTAAGTCCGATCGTCCTCAAATTTGGCATAGGGCCGTTTCTTGAGACAGAGACAATTGCTATTGGTTTTGGAAAAAATCGATTTAGATTTAGATATAGCTGCCATATATAATTATCTACGATGTGGTCATAGTTAGCGTGTTTATCAACCAATTTTCTTGAAATACCGTACATCCAAATATTTAATGAATCTCGCAAATCTTGCAAAATATCAGCCAAATCGGTTCAGATTTAGATATAGCTCCCATATATATCTTTCGTCCGATTTAGACTCATATGACCACAGAGCCCAAAATTTACTACCGATCTTCATGAAATTTTGCACAGAGGGTAGAATTGGCATTCTACCAATGCTTGGTACACTTGATTGAAATCGGTTCAAATTTAGATATAGCTCCCATATATATCTTTCGTCCGATTTGAACTTATATGGCCACAAAAGCCAGAGATTTGCCGTGATTTGCTTCAAATTTTGCACAAGGGGTACGTTTAATAGTATCGTTAAGTGTGTCAAATTTTGTTAAAATCGGTTCAGATTTAGATATAGCTCCCATATATATCTTTCGTCCGATTGAACTTATATGGCCTCAAAATCCAGGGTTTTGCCGTGATTTGCTTCAAATTTCGCACAAGGAGTACGTTTAGTAGTATAGGTAATTGTGCCAAATTTGGTTGAAATCGATTCAGATTTAGATATGGCTCCCATATATATCTCCCGTCCGATTTGCACTCATATGACCAGGGGGGCCAAAGTTATACTCCCATTTACGTGAAATTTCGCATAGATAGCAGAATTATTATTCTAACTATACATGTCAAATTTATTCAAAATCGGTTCAGATTGTATATAGCTCCCATATATACGTACACCAGAGTTGGGGAGATATGGTCGACTGTTTCATATTTTAGACCCATTTTCAATGGGATTTTCCTCCAATTGACTGGATAGTTTCCACAGAGAATACAAATATGGCCAAAATTCTCACAGTTTACACAAAATTCTGTGATGATTTCCCCATATCCTACACACTGCAATGCCAAAATTTCCACTGAACGGATGAGTTTTAAATAAGGCTCCAAGTCGCCCTACACATATCTTGGCGAGATCTAACCAATATCCTTGTAAAATCGCCACTGCTGAGTAGCAAAAATTGTAAATATTACTCTAATTGTCCTATATCTCGAATACATATGTATCGCCTGAAAAATTAAAAATCTCTTTTGTACAATTGCATTAAAATTTCTCTCGCTTCATATTTCCCATATTTTTTACTAACATTGTGTATCATCCCAGGGCGTTAGCCGATTTAAATTTTAATTCTAGAGTTTTTGTAGAAGTACAAAAAATTGTTTCCATTAAAAGTATTTGTATCTGGAAATGCAAACCTTTATATAGCTCCCAGCAAATTTTAAGTAGTTGAGAATGTAACACAAATGTTTGTCTACATAGTGGTGAAGGGTATAATATAGTCGGCTCCGCCCGACTTTAGATTTTACTTACTTGTTTTTAATTGAAATGTATTCAATCAAAAAAAATGATAGTATCAATCATCAAAGCCAATTAAAAAATTAATTGATACAACTAATTTTTGTGATTGAGTTTTTTTGTTTTTGATTGATTTTGCTGCATATTGCCTTTAACACCGCAATAAAATTGAGGATGTATAGTTTTATCAATAGGGGTAATTTATCGCTTCGCAAATTTCGACAAAATTTTGAAGGATGTCTGGGGGGGGCACAGCCCCCCCCCAGAGAAAATTTCTAGCTCCGCCAATGAAGGGACTTATGGCCAAATTTGGGAAAATCGAGAGATACATACATGGGAGCTATATCTAAATCTGAACCGATTTTTTCAATAGCGTTCGTCATTGTGCCAAAAAAAAAACCTTATACCAAATTTCATCAAAATCGGTTAATAATTGCGACCGGAATCCTGCGAACAACAAATACATGGACAGACGGACGGACACCAAGCTCTACATCGACTCAGGAGGTGATTCTGAGTCGATCGGTATATATTTTATGGGATCTAAAATCAATATCTCTAGTAGGCACATTTTTTGGCAGATCAAAGTTATTATACCCTGACCATTATGTGGTTTAGTGTATAATACACATATTCAAAGAAATCGTCTATAAATTAACTGATATATTGAACGTTTAGATTAAAGAAAAAAGCGTTTTAAATATATGCTAAGACATATTTTGAGGATTTTGCATTTTTGATTTAAAGTTTTTTTTCTTTTTGACATTAATAAACTATTTTTTACTTTAAAGTATCTGTTATAATTTGGATTTTAAACTGAATTTTTTTGTGCATGAATACCTTTGCATATATACGAGGGCAGTTCGGAAACTTCTTAGCCTAGCACAAAAAGCGCGGTATAAACAGAAAAAAGTTAAGTGTTTTGGAAACTTTCGTTTCTGTTATGAACACATGTTAAATTTTGTTTCGATCTGGCAACTCCTTCATATAGAAACAGGTGTTCAAAAAAGACGCATTCGAAATTTTTTTACAATGGAAAAATTAGAAATGCTTGCTGTCGTTAAATATTTACATAAAAAATTCATAATGATATGGTGAATGTGTTAGGTGAAAGTGCTCCTTCATATGCAACAGTAAAAAATTGGGTTGCTGAATTTAAACGTGGTCGTACAAGCATTGAAGATGAACCACGTAGTGGACGTCCAAAAACAACAACAGAAATTGTAGCCAAAGTGCATGCGTGAAATTGCTAATATCATGGGCATCTCAAATGATCGAGTCCATTTAATTTTGCATGCAGAACTACAGATGAAAAAGCTTTCTGCAAGGTGGGTGCCCCATTTGTTAAAAATCGATCAAAAACGCATAAGAATGAACATTTCTCAAGCTTGTTTGGATCGTTTTAAGCGAAATAAAATTGATTTTAAGCGTCGTTTCATAACTGTTGATGAGACATGGATCCACCACTATACTCCAGAGATAAAAGAACAATCCAAACAATGGACTGAAGCTGAAGCTGAAGGAAGTGCCCCAAAGAAGGCAAAAACAACTCAATCGGCTGGTAAGGTTATGGCAACGGTTTTTTGGGACTTCAAAGGTATTTTATTGATTGACTATCTGCAGAGGGTAAAACAATAAATTCAAAGTACTATTGCAACCTTTTGGATCAATTAAATGTACAAATTCGAGAAAAACGTCCTGGCTTACAATACAAAAAATAATTTTTCATCAAGACAACGCACCAGCGCACAATAGTGTTTTAACAATGGCTAAAATCAACGACTTAAAGTACGAGTTGCTTGACCACCCACCTTATTCTCCTGATTTAGCTCCAAGTGACTTTTACTTGTTCCCAAATCTAAAAAAAATACTTGCTGGCAAGCGTTTTACCTCAAATGAAGATGCAATTGCAGTTGTAAACCACTATTTTGAAGACCTTGAGGAAAACTAAGTGTATTGAAGTTTCAGGAGATTATATTGGACTAAGTGTATTCAGGAGATTATATTGAAAAACAAAAAATATTTTTGAAAAACTAACTATTCCCTTTCATTGATAGGCTAAGAAGTTTCCGAACCGCCCTCGTATCATAAATAATGAAAATTCGTTAAATTAGATATATGTCCAAATTTTAATTTTATTGATCCTAGGTTGGGTGGCAGCCCGATGTATCAGGCTCACTTGGACTATTCAGTACACTGTGATACCAAAATGATGAACATTTCTTTTATCAGTGAGTTCTGCCCGATTCTATGTTAAGTTCAATGACAACGGACCTACTCTTTATAGCCGACTCCGAACGGCGTTCCACATTCCAGTGAAACTACTTAGAGAAGCTTTGAAACACTCAGAAATCTCACCAGCATTACTGAGGTGGGATAAATACACCGCTGAACTTTTTGGTGTTCCCGTGGCTCCCGTGATCCTATAAATATATATAGAAAATTTAGAAAATTTTTTTTTCTATTGAAAAATTTGTCAAAATTTTATTTCTATAGAAACAAAACTTGACAATTTTTTTTCCTATAGAAAATTATGTCAAAATTTTATTTCTATGGAAAATTTTGTCAAAATGTTTTTATATAGAAAATTTTGTCAAAATTTTATTTCTATAAAATTGTTTTTCAAAATTTTATTTGTATAGAAAATTTTGTCAAAATGTTATTTCTATAGAAAATTTTGTCAAAATTTTATTTCTATAGAAAATTTTGAAGATTTTGCATTTTTGATTTAAAGTTTTTTTCTTTTTTTGAGATTAATAAACTATTTTTTGCTCTAAGGTATCTGTTATAATTTGGATTTTAAACTAATATTTTTTGTTCATATTGTTCAAATAATGAAAATACGTTAAATTAAATATTTGTCCTAATTTTATTGATCCTAGATTTAAGGCCATAAAAAATGTTTTTATTTTTAAGAAACCGCATCGTTGGCCCCGAACCAATACCAAAATGCTTAAGAGAAGGTAAAAATATTTATTTAATCTTTCTTCGAGTGCACCCAGTAAAAAATACCCTTTTTGTGATTCGGAAATAGTTTAAATTTGAATCACACATGCAAAACCAACCCGCAGAAAAAAACAATGAAATTTTTCATGAAAATTTGTTGATTTTGGTTCAATTTTGCCAAATGTGAGAAAAATTTTAATATTTCAATTATTTATTTTTTATCTTAATTCCGTGAACTAAATATGAGAACAAGTTGTATACACATGAAGTACACAATTTTACTAAATATGAAAATAGTTAGTATTTTCCTAAAATGTGTGAAGTTTTCTTAAATTGAATTGATAAGTTTCTCAAATAAGTAGATTTTTGTTTAAGTGTGTGTCTTGAACTTCATATAGCGCTAACAACATTTCTAAAAATTTTAATTCGATATTTTCTTCCAAAATATGAAATTTTAGTAATGAATAGAATATGTATTTTTTAATAAATTTTCTTCATTTTGACAAAAATTTGTCTTTTGTATTATGTTGCAATTACTGAAATATTTTGGTTAAAAATTTCTAATATAAAACTACATTTGCTTTCCTCATGGGTTCACTTTTGTCTGGGTGAATAAAAAATATATTTAAACTAAAATTTTAGACCAACAAACATCGTTTGGAAATTCTTTTGGTTTGGGAAAATTATTTTATTTATAACATTTTTGAATTAAAAGTTGACGGACCTCTATATCTACAGATTTCATAAATTATTTTTAAATTTAACCTTTTACCCGGACGGATAATCGTACCACGAACCATTCGTTTTGTATGCCAACACGCAGAGAAGAAATATAGTCTCTCCAAATATTTTTGAAGAGCATCATGTTACTAATTATCAGGAAACATGTAATATTTTTGTGGTTATAATAATGAGCATATTAGTAACTCCTGCCGCCAAGTAGATCTATTTATAGATCATCATGTAATGGAACACACTTCATTTAAAGAACCCAACCAAACTTTACAAACGTGTGATGATTCGTTTCATACAAACGATACACCATTATCATCGGCGGCCCTTTAGCCACTCGAGCCAAAAATAATGTACCAAAATTTGGAGAAAATTTTACCAAAAAACTACGAAACAAAAAATCTTATGTTGAAAAATGTTATTTCTATAGAAAATATTCTAAAATTTATATATATATATATATATATATATATATATATATATATATATATATATATATATATATATATATATATATATATATATATATATATATATATATATATATATATATATATATATATATATATATATATATATATATATATATATATTTTGCCAAAATTTTATTTCTGTAGAAAATTTTCTCAAAATGTTATTTCTGTGGAAAATTTTGTCAAAATTTTATTTCTATAGAAGATTTTGTCAAAATTTTATTCCTGTAGAAAATTTTCTTAAAATTTTATTTCTACAGAAAATTTCCTTAATATTTTATTTTTATACAAAATTTTCTTAAAATTTTATTTCTATAGAATATTTTGTCAGAAGTTTATTTCTATAAAAATTTATAAAGTACCTCTTAGTTGGAAAGGAATATTTTGCAAAATCTAAAAAAAACGTCAGGAATTCTACCAATCTGCCAAATAAAAAAATAATTTACAATTCTACCAATTGTGGCAACCGTGCGCTTGAGTTTGTTTGTTGGTCAATTGAAGCTGTACATTTCCAGCTGACATCTTTGGCAAGTGCCCGGTCATTTAGTTTGTTCACAAACTGCTTAATTTGGAATTGCTTCTAATCGGAGACAATCAAATTACGTAACACTTTCGGCTCTTTCCAGTATAACGTCCATCATCAGGAGCAAGTTTTGTACCACTGCGGCGGATTTCAATTAAATCGGGTCTTCTCTTTTCGGATCATTTCTGGTATTGACGCCCATCTTTTCGACTACATTTTGGATGCGATGCAACACTGCCAGCATCACGGTAACGGGCAATGGTACGAGAAACAAAAGATTTATTCAATGCTGGAAGAATATAACGATAGCCACTTGAGATTTTCCAGACCAATCACCTATCCCGCTTGAATTACATTACGATTAATTTTATTTATGAATAAAATATATCAAAATGCTCATGTAAGCTTGTAAACAATAAAATGAAATGCCACTGGGTTAAGTCTCTCAAGCGAGCAGTTTCGAAATAATAGCATCCTGATAATGGTTGCAATACATATCAGCTACCCTGTATATCGAACGATGGAAATCAGTGGGGTGTACTGGAAATATCACCCATAATATTTTGGGATTTTTAGGTGAAACAGATTCCTTGGTCTTTATTGCCGACCGCACACGATTCACTGTGCAGCCTTTGAAAACAAAAGTGAGTGGAACTTTATATATTTGGTGTGACTGATTCCGTACGAATGTTTGATGCAGTGTATGCGTGAGTGTTCTATGAGTGCCATATCTTGTCTTGGTATTAAAATCAAATGATTTTGGAGGTAATAGGCCTTTTAACTACACAGCCTGTTGCCTGTACCGGAGTCTTTGCCGCAAGGCATGCCACTAGGTGGACGGATGGACGGACGGACTCGTTTAATAAAACAATAAAATATTATTTCACTATGTGATTTGATGTGTTGTTGTTGTTTTTGCCGCGCTTTTGAAGCATTCTTTTTTTTTTGGTGGTGTTGTTGTTCTGTTTGTGGTCCAGTTGCGTGCTGAGTTTCTATGGAATCTCAAGGTAGCCATATGCAGATTTTTCTATTTAGATTTCATTTCGATGATATTGAGTTCACAACCTAGAGTCACTTAAAATAACTTATGAGTACAAATGCATGTTTTTTGCATGGTTGTAATTATTCGGGGTGTATGTGAGTGTGAGTGTGTACGCAAGCTCACGCTGTTAAATTAAAAATATACATTTTGTATGTCCGTCTGCGGGACGGACTCTTGTTTCATTCAAACTGCCGATGTCGAACCAAAAAATACAGGCAACAGGTAACAACGCATGCGTCAAATGTCATGCAGTTGTAATGACTCTTAAAAGTTCTGTACGTACGTCGCATATTTGGAGGTTTAAGTCGTGCGTATGTATAGCAGCAAAACTAGTTCCATTTTATTTAATTCCATATTGAAAATAGAAAAATTTAATGTGATTTCATGCGGGCATATTTAAATCGTTTTCCTGATTTTTCCCTCCATCAGCCCTACGTTCATTAATGCTCGTAGTCACTATTCGACTTCGATTGTGGCATCATCTCTCTATGTCCCGTCAGAATTCTCAAGGCCCTATTGATCGTCATCTTGCTCTCATCCGATATTTCTCTGTTTCAATTCGTTTTCCTGTTTTTGCTCTACATTAGCCCTACATTTACTAACGCTCGTAGTCCCTATTTGATTACGAATGTGCCCCCGTCTTTCTATATCGCGTCAGAATTCTCAAGGTCTGCATGTTCTTCTGTATTTCTTTGGTTCTGGACACCTTCGGATTACCCTTGCGCCTATTGTTGCCCCTCAGACCAGGTGGACACAATCGAATTTATCTTATTAAATTTTCCTACTAACCTTCTGGTTTATTATTATGTGGTTATTGTCCATTTACTCTTATTCTGGTATGACATCGAAATAATAACAATCATGACCACTTTTGTCATTCGTGTCAAAAATTATCTACCAAAATTTGAAGAAAAATTATTTAAATTTAAATTGAAAAAATCTCTTTTGAAACTTTGGATCAAATTTTTAGTGTTTTTTATGACAAAATGTTTTTTCTTCGAATGAATTGTTGTTATTATTTTATTGTAGATGTTTATTCTACATTTGCAATATTATATATTATTATCTCTCCTGTTAGCGGCAATTTTTTTTTTGATGTATAAATATCCCTTGAATGGTAAATGTGTCCAATTTTAAATGTTTTAACGATTTAACTTGCATCAATAATGGAAAGTTATTACATCTTTAAAAACAAGTATATACGGCCGTAAGTTCGGCCAGGCCGAATCTTATGTAGCCTCCACCATGGATTGCGTAGAAACTTCTATGAAAGACTGTCATCCACAAATTTCAACTCACATGGTCGTTAAATATCATATACTCAACCAAATCGGATGAATTTTGCTTCTCCAAAAGGCACCGGAGGTCAAATCTGGGGATCGGTTTATATGGGAGCTATATATTATTATGGACTGATAGGAACCAATTCCTGCATGGTTGTTGGATACCGTATACTAACATGACGTACCAAATTTCAACCGAATGGGAATAATTTTGCTCTTCCAAGGTGCTCCGGAGGTCAAATCTGGGGATCGGTTTATACGGGGGCTATATATAATTATGGACCGATAGCGACCAATTTTTGCATGGGTTTTGAGGTCATATATTAACATCACGTACCAAATTTCAACTGCATCAGATAAATTTTGGTCTTCCAAGAGGCTCCGAAGGTCAAATCTGGTGATCGGTTTATATGGGGGCTATATATAATTATGGACCGATATGGACCAATTTTTGCATGGTTGTTAGAGACCATATACTAACACCATGTACCAAATTTCAGCCGGATCGGATGAAATGAAGAATTTCACCACGACCCAGAATATATATATTTTATGGGGTCTTAGAGCAATATTTCGATGTGTTACAAACGGAATGACAAATTTAATATACCCCCCATCCTATGGTGGAGGGTATAATAACTTACTTACTATGGACTTTGAGGGTATACCCACCAAAAAAGTAAAATTTTTAAAGATATTGAATATATAAAAAATTTTGTCAAAATTTTATTTCTATAGAAAATTTTGTTAAAATTTTATTTCTATAGAAAAGTTTGTCAAACTTTTATTTCTTTACCAAAATTTGTTAACATTTTATTTCTATAGCAAATTTTGTCAAAATTTTATTTCTATAGAAAATCTTGTCAAAATTTTATTTCTATAGAACATTTTGTCAAAATTTTGTTTCTATAGAACATTTTGTCAAAATTTTATTTCTATAAAAATTTTGTCAAAACTTTATTTCTATTAAAATTTTGTCAAAATTTTATTTCTATAGAACATTCTGTCAAAATTTTATTTCTATAAAAATTTTGTCAAAATTTTATTTCTATTAAATTTTATTTCTATTTTATTTCTATTAAAATTTTGTCAAAATTTTATTTCTATAGAACATTTTGTCAAAATTTTATTTCTATAGAAAATTTTGTTAAAATTTTATTTCTATAGAAAATTTTGTCAAAATTTTATTTCCATAGAAAATTTTGTTAAAATTTTATTTTTTTAGAAAAGTTTGTCAAACTTTTATTTCTTTACCAAAATTTGTTAACATTTTATTTCTATAGCAAATTTTGTCAAAATTTTATTTCTATTAAAATTTTGTCAAAATTTTATTTCTATATAACATTTTGTCAAAATTTTATTTCTATGGAACATTTTGTCAAAGTTTTATTTCTATAGAACATTTTGTCAAAAATTTATTTCTATAAAAATTTTGTCAAAATTTTATTTCTATTAAAATTTTGTCAAAATTTTATTTCTATAGAACATTTTGTCAAAATTTTATTTCTATAGAACATTTTGTCAACATTTTATTTTTATATAAAATGTTGTCAAAATTTTATTTCTATAAACATTTTGTCAAAATTTTATTTCTATTAAAATTTTGTCGAAATTTTATTTCTATAGAACATTTTGTCAAAATTTTATTTCTGTTGAACATTTTGTCAAAATTTTATTTCTATAGAACATTTTGTCAAAATTTTATTTCTATAGAAATTTTTGTCTAAATTTTATTTCAATGTTTTTTTTTCTATAGAAATTTTGTTAAAATTTTATTTCTATAGAAATTTTGTTAAAATTTTATTTCTATAGAAATTTTGTTAAAATTTTATTTCTATAAAAAATTTAGTCAACATTATATTTCTTTAAAAAATGTTGTAAATTTTTTTTCTATAGATTTTTTTTTTATTTTTATAGAAAATTTAGGAGTCACCGTGGTGCAATGGTTAGCATGCCCGCCTTGCATACACAGGGTCGTGGGTTCGATTCCTGCTTCGACCGAACACCAAAAAGTTTTTCAGCGGTGGATTATTCCACCTCAGTAATGCTGGTGACATTTCTGAGGGTTTCAAAGTGGTTTCACTGCAATGTGGAACGCCGTTCGGACTCGGCTATAAAAACGAGGTCCCTTGTCATTGAGCTTAACATGGAATCGGGCAGCACTCAGTGATAAGAGAGAAGTTCACCAATGTGGTATCACAATGGACTGAATAGTCTAAGTGAGCCTGCTAACCTAACCTTTATAGAAAATTTAGTCAGACACCAGTTCCCAGTAATCTACATATCGGCCGGGTTTTCACCCATCAAATGCTGACCATATTAGAACGATTGTCAGAGATGCCTCAACAATCAAGAACGGGAATTATAAAAGATTTTGTTCTGAAAAGCCTAATACATGTTGGAGGATATATGAGCAGACGAAAAAAATTTTATTTCTATAAAAATTTTTTTCAAAATTTTATTTCTTAGAAAAAATTTTCAAAATTTTATTTCTATAGAACATTTTTTCAAAGTTTTATTTCTCTAGAAAATTTTTTCAAAACTTTATTTCTATAGAAAATTTTTCAAAATTTTATTTCTATAGAAAATTTTTTCAAAATTTTATTTCTATAGAATTTTTTTTTTTAAATTATGTCAAAATGTTATTTCTATAGAAAATTTAGTCAAAATGTTATTTCTATAGAAAAGTTTGTCAAAATTTTATTTCTATAGAAAATTTAGTCAACATTTTATTTCTATAGAAAATATTGCCAAAATTTTATTTCTATAGGCAATTTTTTCAAAATTTTATTTCTATAGAAAATTTTGTATTTCTATAGATTTTTTTTCAAAATTTTATTATCTATAATTTTTTTTGTAATTTTATTTCTATAGAAAATTTTTTCAAAATTTTTTATAGAAAATTTTTAAAATTTTTTTTTTTAAATTTTATTTCTATCGAAAATTTTTTTCAAAATTTTATTTCTATAGAAAATTTTGTCAAAATTTTATTTTTGTAGAAAATTTTTTCAAAATTTTATTTCAATAGAAAATTTTTTCAAAATTTTATTTCTATAGAACATTTTTTTCAAAATTTTATTTCTATAGAACATTTTTTCAAAACTTTATTTCTATAGAAATTTTTTTCAAAATTTTATTTCTATAGAAAACTTAGTCAAAATTTTATTTCTATAGAAAAGTTTGTCAAAATTTTATTTCTATAGAAATATTGTCAAAATTTTATTTCTATAGGAATTTTTTTTCAAAATTTTATTTCTATAGAAAATTTTTTGAAAATTGTATTTCTATAGAATTTTTTTTTCAAAATTTTATTTCTCTAGAAGTTTTTTTTTAATTTTATTTCTATAGATATTTTTTTCAAAATTTTATTTTTATAGACAATTTTTTCAAAATTTTATTTCTATAGAAAATTTAGTCAAAATTTTATTTCTATATAAAACTTAGTCATAATTTTATTTCTATAGAAAATTTTGTCAAAATGTTATTTCTATAGACAATTTTGTCAAAATTGTATTTCTGTAGAAAATTTAGTCAACGTTTTATTTCTATAGAAAATTTTGTCAAAATTTTATTTCTTTAGAAAATTTTGTCAAAATTTTATTTATGTAGAAAATTTTGTCAAAATTTTATTTCTATAGAAATTTTTTTCAAAATTTTATTTCTACAATTTAGCGAAGACACCAGTTCTCAATAATCTACATATCGGCCGATTTTTCCTTAATTTTTTTCACCCATAATATGCTGATATTAGAACGATTGTCAGAGATGACTCCACAATAAAGAGCGGGAATTATTTGTCAATGTAGTGACACCTAAAAATTGTTCCCATGTTTTAGCTTTATCAAATAGTCCTAAATTTCGATCAATATTTCAGACAGTCATCGAAAATTATTCATTATTTTAATCAATTATAATTTACAATGCAAATATTCAATGTTTATTTACATCGCTGCATATGACTAAGTCTTCTAATTCATAGACTTTGAAGATCATTAACGCATTGATTCCATTGATATTTCAGAAAAGGCATGATTTGATTTTTTTCAATTTTATTTTCTTAAACGAAGGTGAACAACAAGTTCAAAGAGACTTAGAAAAAATTGCAAAAAAAAACAAAATAATTTTTCATTAAAACGGATGTTGTTCGAAAATTGTTGGTGCGTGAGATAGGCATAGACATTCATATTTTTTCGCCAATTTGAAATTTAAACTTGTTGCTGACAAACCTGAACATTCATATACACATCCAGTTTTGGTTATTGGACAAATGTCTAATGCCATATACGAATATAAGTACATATCCGTATCAGGTGTTGTCCACGAAAATCGAAAATTATATATATGAATAACTAAAACGAAAAGTTTGTCTTTGACAACTTCTACTTTGCAATTCTTGGATTTACTATAAATTGACATAAATTATAAATGCTGGCTGATTAGGAATTCGTTGAGACAAAAAAAAACATACTTCGATTTAACTAAGTTATTGCAACCATATGAAATTGGTCAATTTTACACTATATTCAACATTCTGGGCGCTGCATGAAAATATTTTTATTGAGAGATTTTTATTTTTCAATTGTAGAAACGTGTGTGGATAACTAAATGATTTGCTGAATGGATAGAATTCGGCCTCTATAGAGTTAGTTAGCAGGATCATGATCACACACTGAAAAAAGAGATTTCTTTACTAAGGAACAAAATTCATTTGGCGCTAAAAATATACCTTAATAATCAAATAATACCTAATAAAACATATTAGAGACAATAATTTTAACACTACTGCTACTACTATTTCAGTTTGTAAAAAAGAGGAATTTCATTTGTTGCGGAGGAAAATATTTTTACTTTAGGTGCAGACCCACTATGTTTGGAAACGTTTAACGCAGCCATATAATGCTTTTTATATTATTTATGTTAACTATTGCAAGAACCATGTATTTTGACATTGTGAAAAAGAGTTTCTGGGCGAGAAGAAGATGGTGGCAATAACAAGCATGGTTCTTATACGCAAGAAAAAATTTCTTTTCTAGGAAGCTCAATATATTACACCAACGAAATTTTCTTTCGGGACAAACAAATAATTGTTTGCCTTTAAAGAGACAACTTTACTAATAAAACGAAAACTTCGTTGGTTTAAAATTTCGGTTCGGAGGAACGCATTGCATTTTTGTGTGTAAATACGACCAATACATTATCGGGAAAACCATGTACCTGTTTATCGTGGCCATTAAATTTAATATATTTTTTTTTGCAGCGAAAAGTTGACCTATACAGGGTGACTGAAATGTAATGCAATAAAGTAAAACACTATATTTTTATTACTTTATTTATGCCAATACACAAAATAATTTATAGACAGTTTATGAAAAGAATTTATATGGGAAAAGTAAGTTTAAAGTTTACATTAACTTTTTTGTATATGAGGGTATGTATTTAAATTTTATTGCAAAATAATCTGCTTTTTTTAATTTGACACGATTTATGGCATTCAAACGGCCGACGATGGATGAAAGTGGCTCTGCGATGTTTTGGCCTATTCGCGGCGAAGCGCCATCTTGAGATAATCGACTTTTTTGTATTTTTTTAGTCCCAACTAGAGGTCTGCACAATTCCATTTATAAATGCAGAGTACACGTGTAATTGCTAAATGAGTACATATATTTGGGAGAGTCGCAAAACAATTGGTACACATTTTAATGAACACCAAGAGCCACGAGTACCTTCTTGTTGCTACTCTGATGTCTTCACTACCAACAAACACATATTCCTCTTTCTCTCTTATTGAAGTGTACTCAGAGTGATCACGTCGAGTATGTTGCGAGAACAAAACTTCATAGAGTACTCCATGTACCACGTGCAGTTTCAGAAATACAAGAAAACAGTTACTCTCCATAGTATATGTTTTCGGATTGATATAAAGAACGGCAAACGTTAAGGTAAGTGTGTGACATACATAAATATATGAAATATGTGACATACATACATATCTATGATTAATAATAATGGAAAGTTTTGCTTCGCATATAACTGAGCAATACTTGTGGTACCACGTGAAGTGAAGAGAATCCATGTTATACTTTTTCTCAAGTACTTACATTTTTATTGTTCCTTTTTTTCGGAACACATATTGTTTCGGATAAGTACTTGGTGGTATTTGACAAGCAAGTGTTCTCTTCACTTCACTACTTGCGCTCTGAGAGAAAGACAGAGTATGTACTATATTCGACAGCGAATTGCATACATGTAGTGAAAAGTTATTCGATGCAGACCTCTAGTCCCAACCATACTCTTAAAAATTCACCAGACGCAAAAGTTCAAAAGATTGAGATCCGGAGATTTGGTGGCCATTGAGCAGTGAAAATAAAGCGTGCAACCTCCTTTTTAACTCTCCGATGGGTGGTAATGTTAGTCTGCCCAGGGCTTTGAATGGGCAATAATATTCGGCATGGTCTATGTATCCGAGTGAGGAGCGATTATCGGCCGTTACGGCGGCCCACACCATTATCATCGGCGGCGCATGAGTTTCATCTGACATCTTTGGCAATAAAACCGATCAGTTTGGATCATGGCTTCTCATCGGAGAATACCAAATTCGTTAACAGGCCACTTTCGTGCCAGTGAAATAACTTACATTTACATATATTTATTGAATAATACCCGCACAGCAAGAATTCAAAATTCTTATAATTATAGTACAGTGTTTCAACGCTGAAAGACGTAAAAGACACATTTCTGTTATATACATATCCCAGCAAAAAATGGAGCACTATTTCAGCAGGATTGTAAGGGAGAGAGGCAGTACCAACTGCTTACAAAACAATCAAATCATCGCTGATTTTTGTGGGCGATGTCCCGATTTAGAGCAGCTTCTACATAGCTCTGATATAATTGCTCATTTCAATAAAAATATTGCTCAGAAGTGAGCAATATTGTTATTGGTATGAAGGAAAACAGCACTACTTTTCGTGCATCTATACTTCATGAATTGGTTGCAATAACGTAAACGAATGATCATAAACTAATTTGATCACTCATTTACGTTATTACCATCGATACATGCAGTGTCGACGCACTGCCTATTTTATTGTATACCACAAAGCGCAACTAAATTTTACTGCTGAAATATTTTTTGCTGGGTATGTAAATCATTTTTCCTTGTCCAAAAATCGATAAACTTCCCAATTAAGTCGATTTGTCCTTATAGCTAAGAGATTCGATATAAAAATGTGTATCTTAACATGAAAGAAAATTTGGCTAAGGTGCACTTGACTCTAATAATTCAGAAAGCTTCTTCAAAACTAATGAAATTGTCTTTAAATTTGTTGACTTTTTGCATCTACACCCTCACAAAAAATCGCTTCTGTAACATATACTCCCAAACATATTTTGCTTCAAGCATATACATTTTTGGGTATTGCCCAAACATTTATATGTTTGATCTCTACCAATATATAATATGTTTGAAAGCATATTGGTCTAAACAATATATGTTTGGGTAGTCTAAGTTCCAAACATTTTGTATTTTTGCATCCAAATTCAATAACGTTGTTATATATTTACAATCATAATGAATTATGAAAATAAACAGGTAATATAGGTGCTAACAACATAGGTTTTCGACCTGAATGCTCAAAATTTTGTTTCTGCCCAATTGTATATTCCCCGACATCTTTCTCACTTCCACGAGATTTTTTAGTTCTTAGCACCTTTTTCTGTAATACAAACATTGTAGAAGAAATTATTCAATTTTATGATTTTTTTTATTATTTTAATTTTACCTTTTGCCGGACGGGGATTCGAACAGCGGACCACACAGTTTGTAAGGATCAAAGAAGTAGCTGATCAATTGCCCAAGGAAAAATAAAATGTTAATTTTGTAATAACAAGCAACAACCACCAACTTAATTCAATATCGCTCCCTGTTAAATAGCGCTCCAAGCTACTAAACACATATATGTTTATATGCTATTTCTAAATTAATATATGTTTGCATCCAAGCATATTATATTTACAAACATTTTATGTCCCAAACATAATATGTTCTAACATATTAACATATATGTCCCAAACATGTTATGCTAGTTTATGAACATTATATGCTTGCACTCAATAATATTGTGTTTAAAAATTTGTGTTCCAAACATATAATGTTTATAGCCAAACATATGAAAAACAGTCTTTTTCATCCGTGTAGACAACAATGCAAAAATTCGTTCAAAAATATGACATGTTTTTCAAAACTTTAAATCTAAATTTTCGAATTGAAGTCCAGTGTGAAAATTTAAGTTGTCGTTAACACGTTTTTAAGGCATATGAAGACAAATGCTAAAAAGACGAATAAATTAAAATTTGTTTCTTAAAATCAAGTACGCAGAACTTAAATTTAAAAGAGAATTGTGGTGGTGGTGGGGATATATAAATATAATGCAATCAAACTATCATGCTTCAATTCCATCGTGAATAGCTTTATTTCGAAATGTATAAGATCAAAATGCTTTTGTAAGCTTATAAACAATAAAACTGCCACTGGAATAAATCGGTCAGTAATCAGACGAGCAGTTTAGAAATGATAGCTAACTGATACTTGGTCGCAATAAATACCAGCCACACTGTAGGTACGATGAACTTAAATTTAGAAGTGAATTGTATCTTAAATGTATACTTATTTATTTACTCCTGTATTCATAAAAGTTACTAATATCCTTCGATAAATTGTTAGTAAATTATTATGAATATGAGCATTAATGTTTACGTGCACAACAAGACAAGGTCTACATAAAATTTCCCGTACTAATCGTTCTAGCTACAGTAATTTTGGTTTTAAATCACAGCCACAGATTTTTATTAGAAAGCTCTCTTTGCATCCGATCCATGTGAATACGCTCCTAAGAGGATTGTAAAAAGATGCATTGTTGTCAGATTAGGGGATTTTCCCCCAAACTGGGGATTTTTTCTCGTGGTTGGGGATATTTTTTTCACTTTGGGGATCTGGGGATTTGTCTGGGGATAACGTCGTGATTTGGGGATTTTTCTAGGGATATTTCCACTTTCAATCACAGTACTAAATTTGTTATAGAAAGTGTAAAACCGAAGTACAATAACGTTAATGGCTTTGGCAGATTTTGTGAAATATTCCTCTCCAATTAAATTTTCTATAGCAACAAAATTTTGACAAAATAAACATTTTGACAAAAATAATTTTTTTAAAATTTTTCGATAGAAATAAAATTTTGACAATATTTGCTTTAAAAATTAAATTTTAACACAATTTCTATAGAAGTAAAATTTTGACAAAATTCTTTGTAGAAATAAAATGTTGACAGATTTTTTAAACGGATAAAATTTTGAGAACATTTTGTATAGAAATTGAATTTTGACAACATTTGCTGCTATAGAAATAAAATTTTGATAACATTTTCTATAAAAATAAAATTTAGACAAAATTTTATATAGAAATAGAATTTTGAGAAAATTTGCTCAATTTTTATTGCAAACCACACATCGATTGCAACAATTGACCATCTAACAGACTTGCTGAAGTTCTTACCTATTAAAGATTTCGGTATTGTAAAATTTTTCATAGAATAAAATTTACAGACATACAATAATTATATGAAATTTCCTTTGGGGATTTTTCATGGGGAAAAATATTTCAGTTGGGGAGCGTAGAAAGACTGTCATCCACAATCGAAATACTTGGGTTGTGGTAATACTTACCGATGGTAAGGTATCTTAAAACTTCTTAACATCGTCTACGAAATTGTAAGTTAGTACATACATGGTATATATTAGACAAAAAAGGTATGTTTAGGCAAGTCTAAAAATAATTACGAATCGATATGGACTTTTGCATGGTACTTAGAGTGTCAGAATTGAAATATAGGGTTCGCTTATATGGGGGCTATATACAATTATGAACTTGATATGGACCAATTTTTGTGTGATTGGGGATCGATTTATCTGAGAGCTATATATAACTATAGACCGAGCTTAACATGGAATCGGGCAGCACTCAGTGATAGGAGAGAAGTTCACCAATGTGGTATCACAATGGACTGAATAGTCTAAGTGAGCCTGATACATCGGGATGCCACCTAACCTAACCTAAGAGGTTCCTAAACCAAATCTGGGGATCGGTTTATATGGGGACTATATATAATTATGGACTGATATGAACCAATATCTGCATGGGTGTTTGAGACCATATACTAACACCATGTACCAAATTTCAGCTGGATCGGATGAAATATGCTTCTCTTAGAGGATCCGCAAGCCAAATCTGGGGGTCCGTTTATATGGGGACTAGGCGTAAAAGTGGACCGATATGGCCCATTTGCAATACCATCCGAACTACATCAATAACAACTTCTTGTGCCAAGTTTCAAGTCGATAACTTGTTTCGTTCGGAAGTTAGCGTGATTTCAACAGACGGACGGACCGACATTCTTAGATCGACTCAGAATTTCACCACGACCCAGAATATATATACTTTATGGGGTCTTAGAGCAACATTTCGATGTGTTACAAACGGAATGACGAAGTTAATATACCCCTCATCCCATGGTGGAGGGTATAATACCAAAAGAACACAAGAGTAAATTAAAACACAATTTTAAATCGCTATCATACTTAACGAACACTTACTCCAACTCAACATTGTGAAAAAAGAAACCCAAAAATATTATGACAAAAATAAATAAAAAATCCATTTCATATCGCTATCTTACTCAGCTACACATTTTAAGGATTTGGTTAGATTTGGTTAGTATTTTCGTATACACCCTCAAAAAAATCGCTTCTGTAACATATACCACAAACACATTTTGCTTCAAGCATATATTTTTTCAGGATTGGCCCAAACAAAATATTGTTTGTATTGTTCAAACATATTATGTTTCAGTTTAGGGCATTCACTGGTAGAAAAATTTTAATGAAATTTTCTTTGTGGGGATATATTTTTAAGGCGCCAATTGATTACTTCCATTATTTTACTTGCAGCATACTCTTTAGGTCTCTCTTTCTAAACACATATATGTTTATAGGCTATTTCCAAATTAATATATGTTTACATTTAACCATATTATATTTACAAACATTTTATGTCCCAAACATAATATGTTCTAACATATTAACATATATGTCCCAAACATGTTATGCTAGTTTATGAACACTATATGCTTGCACTTAAAAATATTGTGTTCCAAACATATAATTTGTACACCCAAAAATATGAAAAACAGTCTTTTTCGTCCGTGTACTTTTGATAATCCTTTTGTACTTCGATTTAAGTAAACATTTCAAGGCATCCAAATTTTTATCAGATAAACGCGATCTTGTCATATTTTCGACGGACGTTGCATCATTGCTTTTTAATTTATGTGGCACGAATTCCATTTCACATGAACTCATTATTCAAAGGACCTTAGCGTTTACTTCGATTTTTGATGAAATTGTGCTGTTTAGTATTCCTCATGTATAATAACAAATTCTTACTCAAGTTGTACCATAAATGTTTATTAAATCAATTTGTCGAGTATGAAATCTAAGGGCCGTTTACACTGAGTGAAGACTCCAATTTATTAATAAACAATCAAAAAACCCACAATTTTAACAAATTGGAATTATTTTTTCGGGATCCCGAAAATTCGAGGGATTCAGAATAAAAAATCCCGGGATTCAGGATAAACTCCGGGATTTTCGGGACGGGATTTATACCGGGTGACAGCTCTAGTTTAAGGACAATATCTTTGTAACCGTAGAAAGGCCAAAATCCCTAACTTACTGTGTCACATTTCTCCTGACCTAAGCCACCTCTAATAGATAATTTTGCTTGAGATGTGGGGGTTTAATTTAGTAATACCTTCATAATTTCTATGAGCTTCCTATCTCAAACATTTCGAATTGCCAATAACATTCTGTTATAATTGAAAAGATCAAAACAAAATTTTCCAAATAGTTTCGTTTTGTTTCTGATTAATACGCCTCCATTTAGTTTTAATTGCAAACATTGTTAGAGTCATGAGGGAAATATTTGACAGCAGTATTGTTGGGTGTTACTTTTGTTCTGCTGCTTCAACGAAATTAAATTGCGATCGACAGAATTGGGTTAACAATGTCGTTGGTTTGTGGTACGATGCAATAACCCAAACGAAATGCATAGGCCTACGATTGTTTTCCTTTTCCAAGGTGCTGCGTGCTATGGCAGTTGTTGTACGACAAACTTTGTGTGTTGAATGGTGGCAGTAGACTCCCAATTAGAGATGTGCATGTGGGTAAAATGTTACGCACGCTCTTGAATGATTTTTTTTTGTTTACGGACGGATTTTTATACCCTCCTCCATAGGATGGGGGTATATTAACTTTGTCATTCCGTTTGTAACACATCGAAATATTGCTCTAAGACCCCATAAAGTATATATATATATATATTCTGGGTCGTGGTGAAATTCTAAGTCGATGTTGGTACTTGATGTTAATATATGGCCTCAGCCCCCATATAAACCCAGATTTGACCTCCGGAGCCCCTTGGAAGAGCAAAATTCATCCGATTCGGTTGAAATTTGGTACGTGATGTTAGTATATGGTATCCAACAACCATGCAGGAATTGGTTCATATTAGTCCATAATTATATATAACCCCCATATAAACCGCTCCCCAGATTTGACCTCCGGTGCCTTTTGGAGAAGCAAAATTCATCCGATCTGGTTGAAATTTGGTACGTGGTGGTAGCATTAGCGTAGCTAGACAATTTTTAGTGGGGCTATAGCCCCCCTAGCTTTATAGACTGAACTTATAGGTTCAACTAATGTTTTATTTCATAAAATTGGATAAAAAAAAATAGACATCAAAATAACTCGACAATCAATTTATAATAAAGCAAATAAAAGTACCTTACGGGGAAATTGGTGCAAATTGCCACTGACGGACCTATCACAGAACTGGCACCTGTGCTCCAGTTAGTTGCAATTTTCACATTTAGTGAAGTAAAATTATCAGAATAACCTTTTCTTCGACATATTTCAAAAATTTTTTCATTTCGGGTTCGATTAGGAAAGAGATTTCTAAGAGTTTGTCCGAGACTGGTTCCTGAGGACCTGTTTATGGGTTGCTCCTGCTAAATTGTCCCAGGACGTGTCCTTTGGGATGAGTCCGAGACGCGTGCTAAAATGTAAGTTGTCTCCGTGAATGACAAACCCATGTTAAAGTGGACGGTCCCTTCCATACGTTTTGATCAGAACTGGGACTGGTCCATACACACCAGGGACTAGTCCTGTACCAGTTCTGTGGTTGATCCATTTCCCGTAGGTTAGTTCCACACTTTTCCCATCAAAAAATTGGGAGTTGTTCTAAAGGCACAACTTTAAAAGCACTTCCAAAAATGTCTTCACAAAGAAGTTAACTATTTTAACTACACAGGAAGTTTTTTACTTAATTTTTTATATATTAATGCGTAATTTTTTTGTTTTCTTTTTTCAAATAGTTTAAAAAAGAGTAAGAATAAATAAAATGGTACATATTATTCAAATTTTGCCACAAAAATGCTAAATCCATTATAGAAAAATCGATAATATTTGAAAATATTCGAGGGAAAAGGTTTTCAAAAAGTATAAAAATTATTTATTTGGGAAAATATCACAAAATTTTTAATTCACATTCAAAACACTGAATTCGGATCACACCTTAAGAAGTGATGCAAATTCATTGCAACGGTTGTTGAAACGGTGGACATTCGTTCTATGACAAGTTCATATTACATTCATCGCTTCTCCGCAATTTTGTACCACATCCAAACCCAAAAAGAACATTTTCACTTCTTTTTTTGGCGACGCTTTTTTGCAGCATTATTAAGATATTAATTTATGAAAGAATAGTTTTAATATCAATTACTATTTTTTATTCAACTAAATCATAAGTACAACCACAACTTTATTTCATAAATATCAGACTTCTACCACAACCCAAGTAATTCGATTGTGCATGAAAGTCTTTAGTGGAACTTTGTGCGTTGTACGAGTATATACTTGTTTAATTTTTATAAAAATGTAAAATCGTAAATAGGTTTTCACATTCTGGGGGGGGGCTAAAATTTTTCTGGGGGGTCTAAGCCCCCTCCCCAGAGGCCTTCCTACGCTTATGGGTGGTAGTATATGATATTTATCAACCATGCCAAAAGTTGTCCATATCAGTTCATAATCATATATGAACTGCTATATAAACCGATCCCGAGATTTGGTTTTGGAGCCTCTTGGAGGAGCAAATTTCATCCGAGTCAGTTTACATTTGGTACATTGTGCTAGTATATGGCCGTTAACAACCATGCCTAACTAGGTCCATATCGGTCTATAGTTATTTATAGCCCTCAGATAAATCGATCCCCAATCACACAAAAATTGGTCCATATCAAGTTCATAAATGTATATAGCCCCCATATAAACGACCCCCATATTTCAATTCTGGCTCCCTACGTACCGTGCAAAAGTCCATATCGATTCGTAATTATTTGTAGACTTATCTACACATACCTTTTTTGTCTAATATATATATGTTACCACGTATGGACTAACTCACAATTTAGAAAACGATTTAAGATACCACAACACAAGTAATTCGATTGTGGATGACAGACTTTCGTAGAAGTTTCTACGCTATCCATGGTGGAGGGTACATAAGATTCGACCTGGCCGAACTTACGGCCATATATACTTGTTTAATTTATTTTGTTATCATGCTCACAGAGAAAAGTACATGCATGAATAATTCACTCTCATTGATATAATATTTATTTTGCACCTTGCAGGTGACTGAAAACTATATTCCGTGAGCTTGACTAGGTTCCTTATGGTGATGGGTAAAGTTAGATTAGGTATAGTGGCAGCCCGTTAGTTTAAGTCACTTAATGTATTCAGTCCATTGTGAATCAATGAACGCAGAAATAAGAAATGTTGCTTTATTAATAGTTTAGATCTTTTGTATCCATGTTTTGACAAATCCATGGAAAAGATCCCTCGCTTAAGAACTTTTTGGTGTTTGGTCGAAACTGGGATTGAAACCACGACCCCTTGCCCACGGTGGATGCCCTGAGCGTTAAAATCTTGGTCGTCTATGAAATTAATTTTTTCTCCGAGACATATTTTGTAGAGTCACGTGCTCAATTCTGCTCCCTCTGCTTCGTGTCACGTGCTCACATCTGATCCCACCTATAAGTTAACAGAACAGACGCAGACATCAGCTGGGTTGGGTTAAAATGTGAAATATACGACAAAACTCGCTCAATTTGGACGCAAATACTTACTAATCTACTTGTGATAGTAATAAATGTTAATAAACATACCTGCCTTGCATGGACAAATAAAAACTTGAATTTCGTGGAAATTTTAAGGAACCACGAAACAGCCTTTTTTCTGATGCCATTGCCAGCTGCACTAGACTCTCGGGAAAATTACGCAATTTATTTGTGCACCAAACGTACATGCGTATTTGCCTGCAATTGTATTAACTTACAAATCCACTTCAAATTGTATGCGTAAAACCAGCTTAAGTGTTTGTTTTTATTTGTGAGCACTTACGACTGCCATTTGAATAAAAATAGACAAGCACAAATACATAAGTGGGGTAAACCGACTCTTTAATACCTGCAACTAGTAATGCTCTAAATATTAATTTAATTTCTAATTAATTTAATTTATTTTTTTTATTTAATTGAATTTAGTTTTTTTTTCTATTATAATATAATTTCATTAAATTAAAGTTTATTTAAATATATTGCAAATTGACGTAACTTAATTTATTTAAGTAATGTTTTACTCACGCACAATATTGAGAGCCAAAGAACTATGTACAAAGTATTTCATGGCATGAATACAAATTTACCGATGGCAATATTAGCTGCGTTAGATATTTTTAAAGAATTTCTCACTTTTATTTTATAAAATGAAAGCAATCTTTGGCTTGGTGTTTAGGGAGTAAGACTTTTTGAATTTTGGAAAATATAAAAATAATTTTTAACCAAAAATATGTTTTATTTTAATAATACATATTTACAATAACAATTTTTAAAATGCAGTTGCCGATTATGACGATATTTTTCTAAAAAAGTTTTCTTGAAATTTTATTGGCAACCCTGATGCGAATTAATAATTAGTAATTCAATCCTACATTACTAATTAGCACACCCAATAATATAACTTAGTTTAATTCAATTAATTTTAATTTAATTCATTTTGGCTTAATTTAATTTTATTTAGTGTTACAAAACTAATAACAATGGTAGTATACCACCATCCTATGGCAAAGAGTATGTAAATCACTAAAATGTTTGAGAAATTTTATTGAGACCAGATTAAATTTCCTTCTAAACCAGTTCGATTCTTCAGAAAGAATTTCAAATATTTACATGGTGGGGCAAATTGCTTACATTTTTGGAGTATCAAATACAAATTTTAGCTTACGCATTTATATTTATATTCATGAATAACAATTATAGCAAATAGTTTAAGAATTGATTTCAATCGATTTAAGACATTTTTGTATTGGCTGCGGTAAAAGAGGAAGAAGGAGGCAAAGTAGGCAGTAATAGGGGGCACACAGCATGTACATGACCGTATTTAGAAGAACTTTTAACGCAATCCGTGGTGGGGTGTACATAAGATTCTGTCTGAGCGAACTTTCCAAAGCTAATTTGTCCCCTCTCAGTAATCTGGCGACATTCAAAGCTGCTCTAATTGGTTTCACACGTCATGTGACCATGGTTGCCACTCTAGCCAAAACTAATCAATCTTACACACAAAGAAAATTTCATTAAAATTGAGCCAACGAAAAAGTTTCATTGATATAACGAAACATTTTCATTAAGACAATGAAAATGTTCGTTAATAGTACGAAACGTTTCGTTGACTAACAGAAAATTCGTTATAATAACGAAAAATTTCGTTATATCAATGAATTTGTTTCATAGGCTCAATTTTAATGACACATTTCATTAATATAACGAAACTTTTTCTACCAGTGTACTTCACAGTGTTTGACCAAATTATTGTGGTTACTAACGAACAAATATGAAGAAATGTTTTGTCAAATTTTTATTTTAATAGAAAATGTTGTCAAAATTTTATTTCTATAGAAAATTTTGTCAAAATTTTATTTCTATCGAAAATTTTGTCAACATTTTATTTCTATGGAACATTTTGTCAAAATTTTATTTCTATAGAAAATTTTGGCAAAATTTTATTTCTATAGAACATCTTGTCAAAATTTTATTTCTATAGAAAGTTTTTGTCAAAATTTTATTTCAATAGAAAATTTTGTGACAATTTTATTTCCATAGAAAATTTTGTCAACATTTTATTTTTAGAGAAAATTTTGTCAAAATTTTATTTCTATAGAACATTTAGTCAAAATTTTATTTCTATAGAAAGTTTTTGTCAAAATTCTATTTCTATAGGAAATTTTGTCAAAATTTTATTTCTTTAGAAAATGTTGTCAAAATTATATTTATATTGGAAATTTTGTCAAAATTTTATTTTTTAGAAAATGTTGTCAAAATTTTATTTCTATAGAAAATTTTTTCAAAATTTTATTTCTATAGAAAATTTTGTCAAAATTTTATTTCTATAGAAACTTTTGTCAAAATTCTATTTCTAAAAAAATTGCCAAAATTTTGTTTCTATAGAACATTTTGTCAAAATTTTATTTCTATAGAAAATTTTGTCAAAATTTTATTTCTATAGAAAGATTTGTCAACATTTTATTTCTATAGAAAATTTTTTCAAAATTATATTTCTATAGAAAATTTTGTCAAAATTATATTTCTTAAGGAAATTTTGTCAAAATTTTATTTCTATAAACATTTTGTCAAAATTTTATTTCTATAGGAAATTTTGTCAAAATTTTATTTCGTTTTGTTTGTTATTGTTGGCTTCTCTTCAATCGTTATTGTTGTTTTTTTTATCTCAGCTTAAAGCCATGCATTGACTGAACTACAAGTGTAGCTTAACCAACAGAGGAAAAGTATGCTTGGCAAATTTATTTGGGCAAAGCCCTATAGACTGCAAGATGGTTGGATGTAGGTTAGGTTAGGTTAGGTGGCAGCCCGATGTATCAGGCTCACTTAGACTATTCAGTCCATTGTGATACCACATTGGTGAACTTCTCTCTTATCACTGAGTGCTGCCCGATTCCATGTTAAGCTCAATGACAAGGGACCTCCTTTTTATCGCCGAGTCCGAACGGCGTTCCACATTGCAGTGAAACCACTTTGAGAAGTTTTGAAACCCTCAGAAATGTCACCAGCATTACTGAGGTGGGATAATCCACCGCTGAAAAACTTTTTGGTGTTCGGTCGAAGCAGGAATCGAACCCACGACCTTGTGTATGCAAGGCGGGCATGCTAACCATTGCACCACGGTGGCTCCGGTGGTTGGATGTACAACTGTTTCGGAATTACCACATTCCTCATCAGCATCCTCTACTTGCAGCAAAACTATCAACCAATTATCAGAATAAATTCGGGTAATTCACTCAACCCAAAGTGAACTACACTTGAACCTCCCGAAAAAGGGTTTGATAGTCGGCTACTGCCTAAACAAATTTGCCAGCATATCTCTTTTCCTTTGCCAAACTCAAATCATCGATTTGAATGTATTTGGCTGGGTTTGTTTTTGAGCGTGCTTCCTCTATCTTCATTCGTTTTGTTTGTTATTGTTGGCTTCTCTTACATACTTTTCCTCTGTTGGTTAAGCTACACTTGTAGTTTAGTCAATGCATGGCTTTAAGCTGAGATCAAAAACAACAATAAAATTTTATTTCTATAAAAAATTTTGTCAAAATTTTATTTCTATTGAAAATTCTGTCAACATTTTATTTTTATAGAAATTTTTGTCAAAATTTTATTTCTATAGAACATTTTGTCAAAATTTTATTTCTATAGAAAATTTTGTCAAAATTTTATTTGTGTAGAAAATTTTGTCAAAATTTTATTTCTATAGAAAGTTTTGTCAACATTTTATTTCTATAGAAAATTTTGTCAAAATTTTATTTCTAAAGAAAATTTTGTCAAAATTATATTTCTAAAGAAAATTTTGTCAAAATTGTATTTCTATAAACATTTTGTCAAAATTTTATTTCTATAGAAAATTTTGTCAAAATTTTATTTCTATAAAAAATTTTGTCAAAATTTTATTTCTATAGAAAATTCTGTCAACATTTTATTTTTATAGAAAATTTTGTCAAAATTTTATTTCTATAGAACATTTGTCAAAATTTTATTTCTATAGAAAATTTTGTCAAAATTTTATTTGTATAGAAAATTTTGTCCAAATTTTATTTCTATAGAAAGTTTTGTCAACATTTTATTTCTATAGAAAATTTTTTCAAAATTATATTTCTATAGAAAATTTTGTCAAAATTTTATTTCTAAAGAAAATTTTGTCGAAATTTTATTTCTATAGGAAATTTTGTCGAAATTGTATTTCTATTAAAAATTTTGTCTAAATTTTATTTCTATAGAACACTAGCCCGGCCCGCTTCGCTGCGCCTTCCGAAGCGTATTTGTAGGAACATTTTGCGTCAACTTAGTCAACCATATCCTTCATGGTGAGAACAACTTCGAAAAGATTTGAATTCTTTCAAACAAATCGGACTACTTGCTTTTTCGTTTATAGGTACAAATACGGCGGATACGCATATGTAAAACGGTTCGTCTTCAAAAATGTCGGGGAGAGGGTGTACCCTTTCCTCCAAAAATGTAAATAATGTTCTGTATTCAAGTAGACAATCTTCTATATTTCTTGTGAATTTTAAGTGTGGTTTGTCAAGGAAAGATATCCTTCTCCTCAATATATCTGAAAATTAAGCACTATATTATAATAACATACAAAGAATTACTGTTTCCCATCCAATAAATCGGAAAAAGCAAAAGTAGTAAAAATTTTTACCACATTAAAATTTGCTAAAATGTTGGAAAATTATGCACCCTCTACGTTGGCTGCCAATTTCATGTAAATTTCAGCCTGTGCAAAAATCATAAAATTATGTACCGAGTTCCCATTTACGGACAACCCTCTACTTTCTATTTAAAAAAAAAAAAAAACGGACAAAAGGGAACCCTCTCCCCACCTTCGCTCCACTCCGATCTGATATCGGACTATCACGTACCCTATATTAATTTCACAACTAATCAATGGTCCCTATAAATTCTATCGAAGTAAATCTACAAAGTTTATTTCAATTTTCCCCTTCCCCAACCAGATATCGAAAAATCATATACTAATTTAAAAATCATGTATAAATTTAATCACCTCCTCCCACGTTCCCTGTAAATTTCAAGTAGATCGGCGATGTTTAAATTTTGCTCTATTGTTTTAAAGGGACGTCACTTTCCCTGATACAATATCGACAAACACCGTAGTGAATAGCACTGAAAATGAAAATTCTTGAAACTTTCCTTCAAGTGTGGGGCAAGGAAGGTTGCCTCTTCGTTCATAACCTTCCCCCACTGCCTATGTAAATTTCAAGAAAACTTATGAATTGTTGTTGTTTTTTTTTGCAGTTTTAGAGGAGGACCTCCTCCCCGACTAAATATCGAAAAGTGATGTAGCGTATCTTTTGTAAACGTCCCAGAAAATGTCAAGCAAATTATAAGCCTAAAGGGGCGGCCTCTCTTCCGTCCAAATATCACAAAATCAGGTATCAACTATTAATATCGTAACCTCTCCCCAGTCCTCTGTAAATTTCAAGTAACTCGGTAAAGTTTAATTGTTTCTCTGTATGTAGTTACTTAAGAGAAGCGGATGTTTCCCTATGTCCTTTTATTTTTATTAAAAAATTAGGAACCTGATATAAATATCATAACCTCACTAATTTTTCCGTAAAATTTCAGTCGGGGGAGTTTAGTTTTGTTTTCACTGTACTTTAAAAAAAAAAAGATGTCAACCCCAACATTCAATGAAAATTTCAAGCAAATCGCATAATTTTGTTCCAAGTTTAAAAAAGTAGGGCAAGGGGGAGGTCCCCCTCCCCGTCCACATATGAAATCATCAGGTACCCCATATTAATTCCATAACCTCACCGCATGTTCTCTGTAAATCTCAGATAATTTAGAGAATTTTAGTTTTTTCACAGTACTTTAAAAAAAGTCGAACAAAGGGGAGGACCCCCTCCGCCACCAAATATCGAAATATAAAGTTGCGGATCTTTGTCTAGATGCCAACCCTTCAATGAAAATTTCAAGCAAATCGGTCAACTTTGGTCTAATTTTCAAAAAGTCGGACAAAGGGGAGGTTCCTCTCCGCGACCATATGTCAAAAAATGAGGTACCCTATTTTCAGCACATGAGTGCCCCCCACGATCTCTGAAAGTTTCAAGTAAATCGGTTCAGCCGTTTTCGCGCCAACCCGGAACATACAAATAAACAAACAAACAAACAAACAAACATAATTTGAATTTTATATATATAGATTTGTCTAAATTTTATTTCTATAAAAAATTTTATCTTAAATTTCATTTCTATAAAAAATATTGTTAACATTTTATTTCTATAGGCAATTTTGTTTAAATTTTATTTCTATAGGCAATTTTGTATAAATTTTATTTCTATAGAAAATTTTGTATTAATTTTATTTGTATGGAAAATTTTGTCAAAATTTAGTTGGAGAGAAATATATTGCAAAATCTAATTTAATTTATTTAATTAAAAAAAAATCGAAACTCCCAAACAATATTCTCTTTAAGCCGTGCTTACAATGTTTTTAAATTTTCCAAGTAGTTTTAGAGATATCGTTGAAGTTGTGAAAAAAATTATACGCAGTTAGATAAATATATTTGGAATAAAATGAGATTTAATTCATTACAATTGGTGCACAACTTTTGATTTTGTGCACGATTTACTAAATTGATATAAATCGCGATTTCCATACAAAAATAACATTTTCTAATGAGTAAGTGCCCAGCAAAAAATGGAGCACTATTTCAGCAGGATTGTAAGGGAGAGAGGCTACTGCCTCTTAGTGCTGAAATATTTTTTTCTGGGTGTTTGTATGTAATAAATTATTTTTTTTATGATTCTGTTGATTAAGAACTGAATATTGTTTTTAAGGTTATTTGAGACGCTGAGGAAAGAACTTCCGCTACATATATTGGAATAACTTGAATACGGTTCAGCATATTAAATTAAAAAAAAATCCGAAACTTCCAAACAATACTTTCAAGTTATTTCAATATATGTAGCGGAAGTTCCTAAATTTTGAACCTAACGGTATATCTCGAAAATTCGAGTTGGAAAAAAACCTAGTGCATATTTGGATTCAGCGTCCCAAATAACCTTGTAAACAATATTCAGTTCCAAATCAACAGAACTATTGTTCCCTTGTATTATTGAATGAACTGATATATCATCTTTGAATTTGATCTGCAAGAGAATTTGATTTATATCAACAGAATACCTCCCTTCGTAACCTAATTATTCAAGTACCATAATGGATTATTTGTCGAGTTCAATCTTAATTAATAGGTGGTTAGTTCAATTATAGCTACCCGAAAATTTACACTTGTTGCAGTTACAACATCAATTGACCGGCATAACGAACTACCATTTGTCTTATTTGGACTTTTACAAATGTTCACTTAATAATGGGTTAAAGTTAACCGCAACAGCAATAAAATAAAATGTAAATGCGTGCATGATTACCCCACGATACAGATAATTGGCATCGTAACAATCACCCTCTACCGGAACATTATCATCATGATCTCCAATCGTATTTTACGATTGCAAGTTCGCAACTGCGTAGTGTTAAAGACATCAGACCTCTCAAAAAAAGCAAAAATCGAGTGCCGAAAAAAACAGTTTAATATGCAAAGGTCAAATAAAGTCAATAAACCCAATGAGATGCTGGGGAAAATCAAAATGTAGTGAAGTGTGGAGCGCTTGTCCAGCTCAAATTCCTTGCATCGAATCTGCGAAAACTTTAGCTTTTTTTACTTCCCAAAAATAACCAAAATACAAGCAATGCGAAAAATAAGTACCTGCCGTAAATGATGACCGATGATGGTGGAACAGGTAGAATGAAAAGGAATTTAATGAAGCATACACTGAAAATAAATGAGTACGGAGGAAAAGCAAGTTTAAATGGCAACAATAATGTTATAGTATTAATGAGCGATTACAAGAATGTAATCCATCTAAAAGAAGAGTTTTAAAGATATAAAGAATTGAACCAAGCGTGATATCGCAAAAACAGATTGAAACCCCCCGAACAGATATCGGGGTAAAGGACAAGACTGACAATTGGCGAAAACTAGAGGGCAATGGAAACAATATCAGACATTATGGTGAGATTACGGACCGTTTGGGATGCAATGGGAATACCAACGATTACCCTGAATACGTCAGGATACACATCATATACACGGACGAAAAAGACTGTTTTTCATATGTTTGGTTTGGAACTCGAATTTTTTAACACAATATTTTTAAGTGCAAGCATGTAATTTTCATAAACTAGCATAACATGTTTGTGACATATATGTTAATATGTTAGAACATATTATGTTTGGGACATAAAATATTTGTAAATATAATATGCTTCGATGCAAACATATATTAATTTCGAAATAGCCTATAAACATATATGTGTTTAGAAAGAGAGACCTAAAGAGTATGCTGCAAGAAAAATAATGGAAGTAACCAATTGGCGCCTTAAAAATATATCCACACAAAGAAAATTTCATTAAAATTTTTTCTACCAGTGTATGCCCTAAGGTGAAACATAATATGATTGAACAATATAAACAATATTTTGTTTGGACTAATCCTGAAAATATATATGCTTAAAGCAAAATGTGTTTGGGCTATATGCTACAGAAGCGGGTGTACACACAAAGAAAATTTCATTAAAAGTCAGCCAACGAAAAATTCTCATTGATATAACGAAACATTTTCATTAATACAATGAAAATATTCGTTAATAGTACGAAACGTTACGTTAATTTGCAGAAAATTCGTCATATTAACGAAAAATTTCATTGTATTAACGAATTTATTTCATTGGCTGACTTTTAACGACACATTTCGTTAATATAACGAAACTTTTTCTATTAGTGTAGGTGCCTGCTAGGGTTGTCATTCGGGAACGATTTTTAAAAATCCCGGTATTAGGGATTTCAAAATATAGAATCCCGGAATTTTTTCGGGATTCCGAAATTTTCGGGGTTCTTTAAATATCTTAAGTAATAACAATCTACAGCGCCAAAAAATTGTTGTATTTCAAACCAATTTAGTTTAATTCAAATTTATTAACAAACAAGTATATAAAGCACTAAGTTCGGCCGGGCCGAATCTTAAATACCCACCACCATGAACCAAATATTAGGGTTTCCTTTGAAATTTCAGGAGGGCTTGAGGAGTTGAGGACTCTTCCCGAAGATAAATTTAAAGATTTCACCTATGAGGACTATATCAGATTCTGGATTTATAAGAACCATTTTTGTTTGAGTTTTAGAGGAAGCATTAAAATGTCTTGTAAGTGTGCAAAAAAATTATAAAATAACGCCTTGATTTGAAATCTTAAATCTGTAGAAATAAAATCTGGAAATTTTACATTGAATTTCAAGCAATTTTCATGATCAGAGCGCCTTCTACACCCTCAAGAAGTAAAGTCGGTCTATATGGAGGCATTACCAAATGGACCGATAAAAACTTAATCTGATACACGTTTTTGTGAGCCTAAAATACCAGAATATTTACAATTTCAGGCAAATCAGATAAAAACTACGGTTTCTAGAAACCCAAGGAGTTAAATCGGGAGATCGTTCTTATGGGGGCTATACTAAAATATGGACCGATACTCACCGTTTTCGGCACACCTCTTTATGACCCGGATTCTAGAAGCCCAAGAAGTAAAATCGGGAAATCGGTCTATATGGGGGCTATTCAAAAATATGGACCGATACTCACCATTTTCGGCACACCTCTCTATGGTTCTAAAATACATCTAGATTTCCAATTTCAGACAAATTGGATAAAAACTACGGGTTGTATAAGCCCAAGACCCCAAATCGGGAGGTCGTTTTATATGGGGACCATACCAAAACATGGACCGATACTCACAATTTTTGGCACACGTATTTGTGGTCCTACAATACCTCTAGATTTCAAATTTCAGGTAAATTGAATAAAAACTGCGGTTTCTATAAGCCCAAGAAGTAAAATCGGGAGATCGGTCTATATGGGGGCTATACTAAAATATGGACCGATACTCACCGTTTTCGGCACACCTCTTTATGGTCCTAAAATACGTCTAGATTTCCAATTTCAGGTAAATTGAATAAAAACTGCTGTTTCTATAAGCCCAAGAAGTAAAATCGGGAGATCGGTCTATATGGGGGCTATACCAAAACATGGACCGATACTCACCATTTTTGGTACACCTCTTTATGGCCATAAAATACCTCAAGATTTCAAATTTCAGGCAAATTGGATAAAAACTAAGATTTCTATGAGGCCAAGACCCCAAATCGGGAGGTCGGTTTATATGGGGACTATATCAAAACCTGGACCGATACTCACAATTTTTGGCACACGCATTTGTGGTCCTACAATACCTCTAGATTTCCAATTTCAGGTAAATTGAATAAAAACTGCGGTTTCTATAAGCCCAATAAGTAAAATCGGGAGATCGGTCTATATGGGGGCTATACCAAAACATGGACCGATACTCACCATTTTTGGTACACCTCTTTATGGCCATAAAATACCTCTAGATTTAAAATTTCAGGCAAATTGGATAAAAACTAAGATTTCTATAAGGCCAAGACCCCAAATCGGGAGGTCGGTTTAT